>NC_062214.1:138472418-138775449 GCF_902686445.1 Sciurus carolinensis
TCCACCCCAAAGGGCATATTTCTACTCCTTGGTTTCCTCAATGATTTACCTTAGTTCTAAAACTGAGCAGGAAATGGAAACTTCCAAAGATTGGCCTTCTTTAAGCCTCTCCATTGCCTTCTTGCCCATTTTTCTTAAAACCCAAATAAGAGCCACTTTCCAACAACCCACAGCTTTCAAGGCAGCAAACCTTTCTGTACACACTTATTAAGGAATGGCATGACACTTTATAGAGAGACAAGAAGACAAGATGAGATCAGATAGATGGAATACACAGACTATCCTGAAGAATACGTGTACGTGAAAGCTGAACAGTGTTTATTATAATCACGTAATTTACACCATGCAGTCAACCATTTAAAAGCATATTTTCCAAACATTTTTCTTTTACTCTTATTCCTCTGTTTAAAAAATTCTTTCTTGGCTCCAAGTAACCAAGTAACTCCTTAGTTCAAATTTTTTTGTTAAATACTATTTTAATGTTAGGTTTTTAAAATTCAGAATATAAAATAACATTATCATACCAACTTCTATCAAACTTCAATAGAAGATTTGACAAAGCTCTGTAGGCATCTATTCTGTATTAATTTGTAGATTATCTTATATCACATGTACTGGTATAGTTTTTGGATCTGGAATGTCCTCCAAATGCTCATGTGTTAAATGCTTGATCCCCAGCCAGTGGCACTGGAAGGTGATGAAACCTTTAGAAGGTGGGACCTAGTAGAAAAAAGTTAAGTTTTGGGGGACAAGTCCAATCTCCCTTTAAGGGGGGGATTGGAACCCTAGCCTCTTTCTCTTTTTGTTTATAGCTCCCCATGCAGTGAGTAGCTTTGCTCCATTATATACTCCCTGCCATAATGTATAGTTCACCACAGGCCCAAAGCACCACTGCCAATTGACCATAGACTGAAACCTCTGAAACCCTGAGCCAAAACAAACCTTGCCTCCTTATAAGTTAATTTTCTTGGTATTTTGTCACAGTAACAGAAACCTGACTAACATAGATATTTTTAACTTGATGGTGGAAAGAATGTGAAACAGTGTTTCATCTTTCATATCCTGTAAATAGTGGTAGCTATATCAAAACTTTACTAAAGTAAATTCAGTTATAAATTTAATCCACTGAATCTTGTAGTAAAGTGTTCACTACTACTCTCAAATCATATGATTCTTGAATTAGGATTCTTTTCCAAACCCATTTTATTCACTATATGAGAATATTAAGGCCCTAAAAGATACAGGGATTCACCCAGGGTCATACAATTGGTCAGGAAGTAAGTCCAGACTGGCTCTCCAGACAATAGTGGTAAAACAATCACATTTTAGAAGAGATTTTACCTCACATAATATCCAGAAACAAAGATGTGCTCCTTAAAGAATTCCCAATTCCTAAAATGAAATATTTCAGTCCTCTTCTATTAAGCACTTCCTCAACTGCCAAGTTCATTCATAAGGTTTTGCTCATTCCCATTCAACATTGCTGTTACTATTAGTGCAGGTCATTAAACAACTCTCCATTTCCCCTGCCCTCAGCCTTTGGAAATCACTATTCAACTTTCTGTTTCTGTGAATTCTACTAATTTAGATATCTCATATAAGTAGACTCATAAAGTATTTGCCTTTTTGTGACTGGGTTGTTTCACTTAGCATAGTACCCTCAAGATTAATCTATGTTTATAGGACATTAGAGGACTTTCTTCCTCTTTAAGGTGGTGTATGTATGTACATACTACCTTTATAAAAAAAATCCATTCACCTATTGATGGACATTTGAGTTGCTTCCCATTGTTTTTACCATACAGTTATCTGCATTTTGTATTTGAAGAAATTAAAGTACTACAGAAAATATGTCTAGGGTGGGAGGGAGGCAAGAATGGAGGAAGGAAGGACTGTATAGAGGGAAAAAAGGGGTGGGAAGGGTGGGAGGGGTGGGGGGGAAGGAAAAATATAACAGAATGAATCAAACACCATTACCCTATGTAAATGTATGATTACACAAATGGTATGCCTCTACCTCATGTACAAACAGAAACAAGTTGTACCCCATTTATTTACAATAAAAGAATAAATGAAAAAAGAAAATATGTCTAAATCACAAATACTATTTTAATGTGACAAGATACTTAAAGCATTGTAAGTTTCTAAATAAGTGGTTACACCATAATTTAAAATAAATCTATTCATTATTTTAAAATAAGAAACAAAAAAAAGAAAAAAAAAGAAAGAAATGGGGGATTAGATTGGCAAAACTCTTCCAGTAATTATAATTTGGTTATGATTATTACAAAATTATAACTGGCAAAGGATACATGTGGGTTATTATACTATTTAGCAGTGGGTCATTCTAATCAATACTAAACAGGTAAAGAAGAAAGCAAAGTCTTTTGACTTTTTAAAAAATTATTAAAAAAGAAATCACATGAAGTTTACCAACTCAACCATTTTTAAGTATACTGCTAAGCGGTGTTGAGTATATTCACATTGTTGTGCAATAAATGGATCTACAGAACTCTTATCTTCCTTAATTGAAACTCTATACCCATTAAATGACAATTCTCCATTTTCCCCATGCTGAGACTTTGGCAATCACCTTTCTACTTTGTTTCTATGAATTTTACTACTTAGGTACCTCATATAAGTGGAATCATACAGTGTTTGTCTTTTTGTGACAGGCTTAATTCACTTAGTATGTCCTCAAGCTTTAACCATATTGTAATATACAACGGGATTTTCTTCCTTTTTAAGGTTGACTAGCATTCCATTGTATGCATGCACCAAATTTAAAAACTATTTTAGTTATACATGACAGAAGAATGTATTTTGGCAGAATATACATATATAAAGTATAACTTATTGTATTAGGTTCCCACTATTGTGGTCCTACATGATGTGGAGTTACCCTGTCATGCATATACCACATTTTGAAAAATCCATTTATCTGCTGATGGACATTTGAGTTATTTCCATCTCAAAGTCTTCATCTAATATAATATTTTCAAAGGAAAATGAACTATAAGATTCTCAGGGGAAAATTCAACTAAGTAGTCAGGTACAGTGGCACACACCTATAATTTCAGTGACTCAGGAAGGTGAGACAAGAGGATTGCAAGCTCAAGGCCAGCCTTAGCAACTTAGTGAGACCCTACACAACTTAGCCAGGCCCTGTTTCAAAATAAAAAATAAAAAAAAACAAAAAGGGCTGCGAATATAGCTCTGTGGTAATAGATTTGATCCCCAATACCAAAAAATTAAATCAAATTTAAAAAAAGAAAGAAATAAAAATTCAATTAATTAGCAAGGAGAAAGAATGGATGTATAATAACTGGAACAAAGTCTATCCACCAGTTCTTCTCAATGTGATATCTAACACTCCAGGGTCTACAACAAATTGTGCACACCCAATGAAATTGGACAGTGGGTTCATATGAAATTCAATTTATCATTTATCTATTTTTGTTTTCCACCCCCTCCATTTTGGTACTTTTTGATGGAAATATTCAGAGATACTGATGAAAATAAGTGTATTTTAATTCCTTAGTCTAGAGATGTGCTATAAGAAAAGTGATCTGAGAAGGTACTTTGAATGGGTGAGGATTGCCAAATTTTTCAAATTATAAAAAATATTTTGCAGGGCATGGTTGCACATGCCTGTAATCCCAGCAGCTCAGGAGCCTGAGGCAGAAGGATCACAAGTTCAAAGCCAGCCTCATCAAAAGTGAGACACTAAGCAAAACAGGGAGAACCTGTCTCTAAATAAAATATAACATAGTCTAGGGATGTGGCTCAGTGGTTGAGTTTCCCTGAGTTCAAACCCCAGTACCAAAAAAAAAAAAAAAAAAAATACACACACACACTAATAAAAATTGCACTTAAATATCAAATGTATAAAAGGAACTAGTGCTACAGGTATTTTATGATTTATCTTGGTGACAGATTTGGTAAACCATTTGATTTCTAAGAAACTGGGTGCTTGTGTTCCATTTAGCAACCTCGAAAACATCTCTGAATTGCACTATAATATCCTGAGGTGGTGAGTAATAATTATTTTACTGTTTAAGATAACGAACCTACTCCAGAGGATGAAACTCTTCAGATGATTGTAGTCCATCTGTCTGATCCAACAGGGATAAAGTCCACCCAAAATCACTTGCATTTCTAGGGTACTGAGAAGCCAACTCCCTCTTATCTGGAGTCACTTCTGCATTTCATATTTTGCTTCTTGTTCACCTTCTCAGTTCCTACTCCCACTACAAGGGACCACTGATCCCTTGGGCTCATTAAATTTCTGGTCTAAATTATGTGGAGTGATTAATGGTGGTGGGCCTGGTACATGTTGAGGTCAGTGTGCTGAGCATCCTGTATGTCATCAACAAATACACCCGTGTGCATCCCCTGGCTCACTTTCCTCCTCCAGAGTCATAATTTATTCATCCCAGAGTACACTCAACCATCTGCTATTTATTTTGTTTTCTTTAAACATTATTTCCCTCGTTTTGCTAAGCCAGGGCACAGGTGAAAAGTGGTAAGAAGCAAAGGGAAGTTGCTGTTGTTGGACACAGGAGGAGTGAGTTGAGTTCCCCATGAGGAAGAGCATTCAGCTCCACAGAAAGGGCCTAACTGTATTGTTGAATACTTAAATCCCTGCCTAATAGGAGCATTTGGGCCAGGCCCAATCATAACTAGCTAAGGCTAGACCCCTGGGGTGAGGAGTGTAAAGCTGGGGAATTTAAGCATCCTTAATAGTAGCCCTGTAATAAACTGATGCTCTGAATCTTTGCTAGAGTCTGCACAAGACTGGGCTATAAATTTTACATTTGGCTAAGTGACTCATAAAGAAACACCCACCTGATTTCAGACATGCATTTTTGGCAGTCAGGCACTGGCTAAATTAGCTATGGTTCTATTTTTAGCTGCTTTCTTTCTCTGCCTAAAATACAATGATTCTATCTGTAAAACACAGTTTTACAATTATGTATGTCCTCAACTACTAATTCCTCGACTGTCTTTTGGACTGGAGGTCATTGCAGTGTGCTTCTTTTGCATACCCAAAACATTGGAATAAATTTCATTTTTATTTTTATTTTTTAATCTATAAGGAGGCTCTGGCTCTGAAAACTTTTTCTTGGGTGTTCATAGTAGTTTATTGAAATGTATTTGAGCTTATTTGTGCTCTAACAATCCCTGTTATTACAGAGTGATAAAAATATAAAACCACTTTTTCTGCAGGAAGAGTTGAAGTGTCTCTTGTCTGGGGAGACTGAGTGTTGATTTGAGGAACTTAGGTCAAGCTGGTATTTGACCTTTGGCAGGAGGCTGCCCTGGGTCTCATATTCTCAACAAATGGGGCCCAAGACAATAATGTGCTTTATAGCCCAGAACCTGATCAGTGTGTTTCTCCAAGGAAGACCTCAAGCTGAAAAGCCAACATGCCTGACAACCACCGTCAAGGTACCAAGGGCATAAGTACTAGACATTGGAAAACAAATGGAAAAGCACACACAGTTACATCTGGAATCCTAATGGGCCGCCAATGGTTCCCAGCTAAAGGAAGAATTACCCATGTTATTTTATCATCCCTTGCGCTAACTTTGCTGTTTATGTACAGCAATAAATGATTTTTTAAAAACATATTTGGGTCATTATGTCATATACCACCAGCAAGTAAGGTTGTTTTATTGTGCTTGGAGTCAAAATACATTGCCATACCCAGATGTACGGGAAGTTTAAAATCTCTTGTCCTTCTGTATTCATTCCTCTTGGACAAATGAGTTAAGTTTTTAAAAGGGAAACTGAGAATTTTTATGGCTTCTACTCCCACCTCACCAGTAAAATTTGCACCAGTATTTTTCTACCCAGCAAAGGTGCTTGGCCAATGATAACACTAAATACTAATGCAGAAAACCAAATAGCTTCCAACCAACAGGAAATGCCAGAGATTTTTTTTTTTTTTGAACACTTTTAGTAACTTGAATTCTTCTGCCAAGGCTGTGCTATAATCAAAAATTAACTACACCTCAAGACTATGAAGTGAAATCCAGAGGAGAAAGTCAATTCTTCCTCTACAATGATAGGTGGATTTGCACCTTCTTTCTGCCTTCTGTGGGCAGTTTTAAAATTTACCTGCTCTTCAACTACGTTACCATACATACCCAAATTTATCAACAATATTAATCATTTTCTGAGTTTAAAAAAATTCCAAAATGTCCAATCTTTTATAAGGTATTGTTTTACATGCTGTTTCATCAATAGATCTGATTTGTTCCTTTTCCTACCCATTACCTACACTTTCCAAAAATTTGAAGCAAAATTTATCCAAATTTATAAATGTTCTTCCATTCTATTATTAATAAGGGGAACTTTTTTTCAACGTGAATAAAGTCAAGGACTTGTGCAGCAAGGGAGAGGAAAAGTTGAGAAAAGCAGATGTTCAGATTAGATCATGACTGACCTACCTACCTAGAGAATTGGTCCTTGTGTAAGTGTTTGGTTTCTGAAGCAGAGGATGCTGGCTTTCCTGTTTATTTAGCTTGCCCTGTCACTGGTTTTACAGGTGGCCTGGAAAGAAGATTTAGAAAATGTTTTCTCTCTCCATCAATGAACATCAAATTATTTTACAATGTGCCCTGGTACATGCATCATGACAGGTTGTAAGCCAAAGACAATTCCAAATAAAACAGAGATGGTGGTTGTGGAGAGGAGTAAAGGTAAGGAACTGTTTCAAAGTTCTTGATGAAACAATGTTATTTTTAAAATTTCACATCTTTTAGTAAGAGACAAGTCATTTTGCTTTTTAGCTTGGTAAACATTCTCTTCCCGGTCTCCGTTTTTTGGCATTCTCTAAGTTTTGGTAACTTTTGCATTGTAGCAGACTTCAAAATTTTCATAAGATCCCCTTAAGTATGTAATACAGAATTCCCAGGAACTATTACCATGATCTTATGTTTGCTACTAATGATCAGTCATTCAATAAAGCAGTTAACTTGATTCTGAGTTTCACCAGAATCTCCTACACAAGGAAAACCTAAACTCACCAGGGTTGCTTCCACTTGCAAGAAGTCAAGGGTTTGATAATTTATCAGTCAAGGCTAAAGTTCCATCTCTTTCTCTTTCTCTATCTCTCTCTCTCTCTCTCTCTCTCTCTCTCTCTCTCTCTCTTCACTTTTTTCATGCTATTTATGCTATCTACTTTTACCCTTTATCCTATTGCTTAACAATTTTTTTCACCACTGCAGTGATGATTTTGGCAATTTCCTTTTTCTTGGTTATGTTCTTACTCTTTCTTGCCTGAAATGTAATATCTCTTGCTGAATTTCATCAGTATCTGATTTTTGACATATTTCACATTTCAGGAGCATTTGAAAGTCTCTGGCTCATACCTCTACATTCCCTCAGCCCATAAGTCTTCACAGATCAACAATGTCAAATCATGTCCCTCCTCCAAAATGTTGCCAGGAATCATCTCCCAAACTAACCCCATATGGATCTGCTCAACTGAAAAAATTCAACAATCCCATTTGTACATTGCCAGGAGAAAATGTTTAGGAAAATGTTTCTGTATTCTGCAGATTTTTTAAAAAATAACTGTTCTCCTTCTGTTTTTTGGTCTTTTGTTTGAATAATATTTTTGTCATTGTTTAAACTTAAAGCTCCTTGTGTATATATAATGACATTACTCTGAAATACTCTAATGTTTCCTAAATCCTCAGGTCAGTGTGCATCATATTATATGGAGAAACATCAAGAAATATGGCTGCCTGACTAAAGTCTGAAATTGCTTTCTGCCTACCTTGCTTTTTTGATCTTGGACAGCTAAGTAAATGACCATTAATTGTCCTTTGTTTTCATCAAGGCATCTTAGTCACAAGTATGGAACTAAGAGTGTCTGAGGTGATATACATTATACTGATCTCCCATTTGTCAATATGAAAAGGAATATTAGGGTTGGCAAGATTATAACATCTGAAACTTGTCCTTTTTTCTTCAGCATTTCTCTCAGCATTTGTGAGAGTCCTCTCTTCTTTCCAAACTCAGGTATTTTGTGCCTTTGTAATTTCTAACTCCCCCGTTCCAACCATAAAAACAGCAAAATGTGATATTACTTACACTTTTAGTGAAATTAATTTTCTCATATACATTTGCTCTATTGAGAGTTTTCTATTTTAATCTTCATTTCCTGTTATGGAATAGAACTCTATTTCCTGAGAGAGGAATTTAAGGGATATTCAGAAAGTGAGAAGAATGTTATTGAGGGCAGCAAAAGGGACAGAGAAAAGAGATTTTTCTTTGGCCTTAAAATCATGTAACATTTAATTCTGATTTTTCAGAACATACAGTGAATTTGCATTAGTTGTTTGGGGTATTTATCTTAGTAACATACTAACAGCATCTTCCTTCCTATTTTCCTTAATTCAAAGATATCTGTACCCCAAAATTCATAGAAACAGGACTCCTATGCCTCTAACCCTAGCCTGGATCTCTTAGCATCATTGTCATTCACTTACTACATTACCCTCACCATGGACAAAGGGTATGCCCTTCCCTGGGCCTCTCTTTGCTTCTTCTAGAATATAATTCACAATTAAATGACCTAAAGTTTAGTTACTTCCAATATCCCAAACAACTGAATCACATTACTTTAGAGAGGGAATAGTAGCTAAATAGGAATTAAGTGAGAAAGATAGTAAGGTGAGTGGTGGGAACCACCACCAGCCAAAGCACATTGTAAGGTGGCATTATTAAAAATATGGTTATTAGCAGATAGGATTCTACCTCTTTGAGTCATTGACAATATGTCCCAACAGAAACATTCATAAACACAATCACTCTCCGTCTCATATGTGCTATGTTTAATTGAGATATAAATGATATGCAATAGACTGCAGATATTTAAATTTTTCTGACATTCATATGTATTTGTGAAATTATCACAATTCAACTTACTAATGAACATATTCATCACCCCCAGCAGGGTCCTCATCCCTCTTTGTTATCCTTCCCTCTCCCTAAGCAATTACTCATCTGCTTTTTTTGTCACTGTTAGTTTTTTATTTTCTTGAGTTTTACACCTGTATGTATAATCACATAATATATACCTTTTCATTTGGCTTCTCTCAGCATAATTATTTTGAGATTCATCCATGTTAAGTGAGTCACTATTACATTTACTCTAAACACTGAGTTTTCGTCTATTGTATGGATGTGCCCATTGGAGAGACTTTAATGAGCCTCTTCCATGTGACAGGTACTGTGTTAGAAAGGATCTTATCTGGTGTCTCCTACAGAAACAGACAATTTGATTACGATAAAGCTTAATTTATGCCATAGGGAAAGTAATCACAGGTTTGCAAACTCACCAAATACTATGTAAATCAGGTTTGGGGTTCAGTAATGCCTCCTGAGAAACTAATGCTTGAGGTGGTACTTGGTGGATGAGAAGAAAGTAGTGGCTGAGGTCAAAGAGATATAAGTAATTCTTAATTTTGGACATGGTATGGGGCAGATGAAACCAATGAGAAGGACCTTTATGATAGGTAAAAAGCTTAAATTATATCTTGAGATGTATTGAAGCATCTAAATAGCAATGGAATGACATAATTAAATTTGCTTTTTACTATGTAGAATGAAAATTAAGAGGACAAGAAAAAAGATAGACCAACAAACATGCCATCAAAGTGGCCCATGTGAGAGAGGATAGTGGATTAAGCTCGGATGGTGAATGTGGAGAACTCAGGAAATGGATAGACCAGAAAGAAAGTGTTACCGGCAGAGAAAACTGAGAACTCTAAGTACTCAGTGATTGATTAAATGTATCGGTGAGATACAGGAAAGACTCAAGAAGGTTCTTAAATTTAAGGTTTGAACAACTATGTAAATAGAAAACAGATATAAAAGAAAGGGCTGAGAAAGATAAATTCATTCTAACATTTTTGATTTCAAGGTTGTGTGGGCATTCAGAAATTAGATGAATGTAAATAAAGATTTAGACTATACAGAAGTTTAGGGAGATAGCCTTTTCCTCATATTCACAGGTTTGCAGGAAGAAGAAGTTAAAGAATGAAAAAGAGTAGGAAGGATTAAAATATAGCTATTAGAAATACTGTTTCTGTGGGAGAAAAACTAGCTCATGCACTTGTACATATTTTTGCTCCATAGTTTGCAGATTCTTGAAGTAGGATGGAAAGGGGTGCCTTAAACTTTCCAACAGAGAAGAGGCTCAGAACAAATTTATTATTTGCATATTTGCAAATCAAGTATATGGTCAAGGTGGGTCTATAATAAGCTGTCTCTGTGAAATCAATTTATGTGAATTATGAAAATGCTTCAATAATTAGTTTGGATTTATCTAACACACATAGATGTGATCTATTTCTGTTGAGTAGGGACAACAATTGATAGTTAAAAATTTTTCTGATATTTTATTAAACATGTAAAAGGAAAAAGTTCTTCCAGTTTCCAATCTAGCAATGTGACTTTGGCAGAATCAATGACAACATAGCCCAAACATATAACTAAGTAAACAGTCACATAAAACACTGTGTATCAATTTTGTCATTTTGCATATCATACAGAATTTAGCAAGTGACAAACTGAATAAATTTTTGCTTAAATGATTAAAAACCCCAATTTTCTCAATCACATACCACAAAAACAAGGAAAGCTTTCCTAACCCAAATTAAATCTAAGGACTTTAAATATCATTCCATTTGTAAACTAGATTATCGAGGTAAATGATTGTAAGGAAGTCAGGGAAATATCAGTGAATCAATCCTCATTTTTTCCCACATCCAGTGGAGAAGTTGAGATTTAAGCAATTTTGCTTGGGAAAGTGTTTCCCAGGTTAACTCCTTTCCTCCATGATCTCTCCCCCATAGTACATTAAGGGGTAACCTTTACTTGCCATAGAAAAACAGACATGTGAATTTGATACTCTCTGCTTGTTGATATGTTTTCAAAGCTGGCAGGCAAACAGAGTGCAGAATGTGTAATTTTTTGCTTTAACTGCCACATGGTTAGCTGGAAGTCAAATTTAGAACATAGAGAACTGTCTACTCTGATTTCCAAAAGCAGGAAAAACATTAAGTTATGTTGAGGGGGAAGATTCTTATATTTGATATTATTATACTGTTTCCAAAATGTCCTCTAATTTCTTCTAAGTGGAGAATCTTACAAATGAAATAAAACAACAAACAATTTACCATCTCTAAAAGATGTCTAACAATTTGCAAAGAAATGACTTAGACTCACTCATTTTCTAAAATTTCTTCTTCAAAATAGAAAACAACAATGCTGTTTGGAATACAGGTACATTTTATGACTCTTTTTTTTTTTGACTTTATGACTCTTTATAGAACTACTGTTTAGCGATCACTTGATTTAAGAAAATTTAATATGCAAAATCTTTCTAAAGAAAATAAATTGGAGGATATTAGTTATATTAGAAAAGCATTCTTCACTTCACAAGATTCATTAACATATTAATCTCTTCAGTGAACTCTTAAAAAAATCAATTTGTAAACATTTGATTCACATAGCCATCAGAGAAATACAAGTTAAAGCATGTATGGATTTTAAAAAATAAGAATAGGTTCATGCTACTCAATCGTCCTCTCTTCTACATAATTTTCTCCTAACATGCCAAAGTCCACCATCCCTATACCATTAGGTTAGACTTTTTTCCTCCTTTCTTGAATATATTAACTACTTATTTTCCATTTGTTTAACCCAAGGAAATCCAAATATGATGCATTTAGATCTGACAGCATCACTCCATCTTCCAAACACTCCACTTGCAATTCGTTCATTCACAAAACTGTTAAAGTAACTCAAGTCATCCCAGTTCCTTCTCACATTTAGCCACACTTGTGTTTCTACCTTCTTAATAAAGGCTTAAATGAATGCACTTCTCTCCCTCTCCACTTTTCACTTGGTTCAGATGGACTCCACTTTCCCTACACAAATGCACAGCTAACTGTACAGTTGTTCCCTTCTTTAATTCATCCTTCATATCACAACCAGTTACATTTTAAAACTGCAAATCTATGCAAATCATTTCTGCTTAAATTTTTATAGACCTCCCCAAAATAAGGCCTAACTCCTTAACATGACATAAAAGACTCTTTCTTATGCCTCTACTTCATGTACAGAGAAACAAGATGTATCCCACTTGTTTACAATACAAATGAATTTTTAAAAAAAGACTCTTTCTACACCTCCACACATCCACTCTGTACTTCTACCAAATAGAGCTACCTGTTGTCCCCCATGTGCCTCCCTCACTGTCACTTGTGGACCTTTGAATGTGCCATTTGTTCTCCCTAATATGGATCTGCAATTCTCTTAAACTCTTTATCAATTGCCTTTGTTTACTTGCCTTTGAAGTCTCATTTCAGGATATTACATCTTCCACAAAGCTGCCCTGATTTGTTTCTATCCTTTGCGGAGAGAAGACAGAACCCTTCCTGTGTGTTCTGGAAGTTCCCTGTACTCAACAGACCATAGCACTTATTATCCTTTATTGTACTTGCATGGTCACTTGACTGTCTCCCCTTCTAAGACTATAAACATCCTGAGATCAGGGACTGTGCTTTGCTTTACATTACATCCCCAGAACCAAAAACAAAGTCTAGCACATAGTAGACCCACTCGGGCAATAAAAGAATGAATAAAAGTATAGAAAGAAACATAAGCCAAGTATTAAAGGCAAATTTTCCCATTTTGTTCTTAATATTATCTTTTAGCTCTTAATGTGTTGGCCTTTCCTTTTCTTATAGCCTTATAGTCTTAGTTTCCCAATAAATACAAATGAAAACAAAAATACATTTACTTTTCTTTTTTTAAAAGCAAAGATAAGCACATTCTCCTCTACATTAATAGTGGGCTATTATTTTAAACTAATGGCACACTTGTCTATTGATAGAAATTTCAGGGCAAGGATACTTAAATAACATAAAGGAAATTCTGAAAGCAGATTTTAGAAATAATATCAAACTGGAACTTTTATCTCATTATTTATAGAACCCTGGCTTTGTGTAAAGTGAAGAGTCATTCTTTTTAGTTTATAAATTTGAATTTTTTAAAATTATTTTTTTATTTTTTATAGACTGCATTTTGATTCGTTGTACACAAACGGGGTACATCATTTTGTTTCTATGGTTATATGAAAAAGTGTTCAACATCTCTAGTAATTAGAGAAATATAAATTTGAATTTTGATGTGTAGTATTAGGCTTTTCTAAAGTAGAGAACCGTCACAAGGAACTCAAAACCGAGATTTTAGGCTTGTGAAAAAAGAAAAAGCAAATTTTGAAACTACACAATGAATAATGTTCTTCTAACTTGTCTTGACTTTTAAAATATGATCTCCATTTTTTTCTTGCTTTTAAATTTGTGGCAAAAATCCCAAAACCTAAAGATTGAAGTATTTAATTGCTATTCATTTCCTCTTAGATGAAATGAGAAAAATTGCTCTAGATCAATATTTCCCAAACATTATTCCAACTGGAAGCCTTTTCTTTTTTTCAAAATAAATATCATAAAGATGACCAAAATATATAGAATATAAAGAATTTTTCTGTAGGGAGATGAAAAAGGAGGCAGTCTTATCCACACACACTTTGCCCCACAGCATGCTGCTTCTAATGTGCCAGGAAATCCATGGCACATGGGTTTAAAAACCACTTTTCTGTGAGATCTCCAAAGACACCTTTCAAATCTGAAGTTATGTGATTCTAAAATTTCCCAGCATTTCTGACTATGCAGTTACCTGGAGAAGAAAAGCTAAATCACCTATTCTTTTTACCTGGAGAATATGAAAAGGAAATGTTGAAATACAGGTGTTTTTATAATGACTGCAGTTATGAAGAGATTTCTGTGCATTATTAACATAGAATTGATGGATCCTATAATGTTTCTGTAATTATTTTCTTGAAAATCTATTACTTTTTGTTGTTTAAGGGGATCTATTAAAGCACAAATAGTTAACTAAGAAGAAAAACTACTGGGGAAAAAATCTTCACTAATATTACCAAACTTGGAAAGTGAAAAGAGTGGATTTCATGGAGAACCACAAAGTCATGACAGGAACTCAGTCTAAAGAAAGCCTGAGACACTCAGAGACTGAAAGCAATGAGCCAAATTCCCCAAAGTCTCAAACAGTTTCCACCCCAGGGTAGCAAAAACAAGAACTCATGTTTGTTTGTTTTGGAGTCTCCTTTTGGGCCTGAAAGGTCAGGCTCTGAACAGTCATGCCATTGTTCAGCATCACTCACCCTGATCATGGTCCAGCACCTGACTAGGAATTAAGAAACCTTGGTCTTCTATCTGATTCTGCAATCAATTCACCTGGGGTTTTTTTTTTTGAAGAATCGTGATTTCTTCACTCCAGACTATCTGAGAAATGATCTTTCCCCCTCTGATGATTGAACAATTAAGGGGATTATGTTGTCTCTTAGTACTTGGAATCAAGCTAAAAATGGTTCTGATACTTTATTCTCATTTTTTATATTGTTTTAATTCTTATGAACAATGGTTATCACCTTTAAGAAATTATTCTCTGCCAGGATCTGTTCTAAATGTTTTATATAAATTAACATGCTTAATTCACACAAAGACCCTATTAGTAAGGTAAATTATCTTCATTTTTCAAAGAAGGCAGTGAAATCACAAAGAATTTGCCCAAGTCACACAGCTAGTAAGCAGCAAAGCCAGAACTCCAATGCAAGCATTCTGGTTCCACAGTTTTTGTTCTTGAGCACCTTGCAATGCTACCTACCTCTTCATAGGTGCTCTCTGATGTTCCCTCTGATATTTAATGCTGTGAGGGAAAGGAACAGGAAGGCTAGAGTATATACCATCTCTTAATTGCCTATCTCATCAGATTAACTGTTTACTCTCACACAATCACGGACTATGACATATATTGGCCTTACATTTCCCCATTCTTAAAGGAGGATGTGATTGCTCTGTGAGATACAGACAGTTGGGTAGTTGAGTAGGGGAAGAGTTAAGTAGTTTCAAAATGACATTTTTAACTGAATTGGACTACCTCTCCATACATATGTATTTAAAATTAAAAAGAATTTATAAATTTTGTTAAATATTACTCCCTATAGTCATTTTAATAATACAACTGTTCAAAACCCAGACTTTCTATTACTGACACTCGACAGTGGATATCAAAGTGCCAACAAGATAACAGCTTATAAAGTAAAACCTGTTGCAAAGTATTCTCTGATCAAGTTTCCACAATGTAGATGTTCAACTGATTTCTGAATGTCTATATGTTTGTGATTGTTCTCTGTCATTACTGATTTTTTTTCTCCCCCTCTAATTAGGAGTTCTATCAGTAAAATGTACAAGATAGGGGATTTTTAGGTCCCAGTGGAAACAAGAAAATAATTAAAAGTGTAGTAGGTTGCTAACTGCAGCTGCAAATGTTGAACAGTTTCTGCCTAATGTAACCTTGCCACAACCCCATTCCTACTCCCCTATGTTCCTCTGGGTCTGTCTTAAATAGAAGCCAAACAGGACAATGGTATTCAGAACATTTGACCTTACTGTAGTTTGTTTTAAGACACTACAGTTCAAAAACCTCCAAGCAACTACTGAGCTGCACTAAACACAAAGAAATCTCTCACACAGTAACTATGAAATGATTTAACTAGTGTCTTTCTTCCAAGATTTCAAAAACTTTTAAAAGTCACAATGAGTCAAAGGGTTTGAGGAGACGCTGAGGTTAAGGAAAAACACACTGTTGGGGTTGTATTTACCCAAAACCAATATGGAGCTCAATTCACACAAGATTTAGAAAAGCACACTGCAGGCTAGAGGAAATTCGGCCTGGGTGTTAAATCCAAACCCTTGGAAAATGCAAATAAATCACTTTGTCCAGGACAATGTAGACATGTGTTAAAGTGTACAGTTTGTGCACTGATACAAATCAAGTGCTGTGAAACCAGAACAAAGTTGAAAATATGGGAACAATAAGAAAAATACGACCCAAAGGGGCAGAGTAGCAAAAGGCAGCCCATGGTCCATTGCTGGAACTTTGCTATGGGGCAAATGCAGGAGGCTGTGGGTCTCACCAAACCCAGATGGTATGCAAAATAAATGAGTAAGTGCTGAGTATTTATCAAGCAGCATGATCATTCCAGAAATTCAGAAAATATGCAACATAACAAGAGCTATTCAAATAACCCCAACCTTGTTTTGAAGTGAGGCAGTAAAGAAGTTCGCATTGATTAAAAACTAAAATGCAATCTTGGTGCCTTTGATTTGCTTTGCAAAACAAAAATGAGTTCTCAATATCCATACGTGGTGACAGAAAGCAAAACTTTCTTGAATTTCACACAAAGTAGATGGGGTTTTCAATGTACTGTCCACTCCATGCCAGACTCCACATGATGTTTATCTGGCTTACCAAGAAAAACAGTAAGAATACATTAGGAACACAGAAATATAGGTGTTAAATTCATACCATGAATTCATACCATTCCTTAAGGGAGTTCAGATATATATATTTTTTTAGTTTGATCATATCATATTTGGGGGGGAAATATTTAAATTGATGTGGAACTTACCACAATTATCTAAAGAATGAAGACTTTTTATATTTTAGGCAGAAAATTGTTCTTTAAAAACTCTTTCCAGATCCATTCACAAAGTTCTTTCATTGTTTATAATGTTTGCATACCTATTTAGGCTCTTTTGAAAAATGACCACTACCTCTATTCCTCCCTCAAAATAATATGTGAAAGAAAGCCAAGAAAACCTTGAGGAAAAAACTGTCTCCTGAGAATCCCAGGGGTTGTGTCATTTTTCATATGCTACCCACCACTTTCCAATAACATATAGGTAGGAAACTACTGTCATCATAAATTGGGTCATGCATCTCAATCAACCACCACCTAAAAAAAGCTATGGGATTAGAAGGAAAGCAGCAATAAGAAATTCTTACACCCTACTGATTTTGTAATAAAAAGTGTACCTCTGTACCACTGAAACAGATCTAAACTACTCACCCAACTAAAAAACACAGCTTTCCTATAACCATGGAGAGATGTCACAGGCCTATGACATCCAACAGCCAGGAGGCACCTACGTTATAAGTCTTTGCAGACAGATCCAAAACTTTCTTCTGGTGTTACTTAGAGGAAAAGCACTTTGCCTAAACTCTCTTTAGTCTTGGCTGCCTCATCTGTGACACATGGGTGAGCATGTCTATCTTAGCTCTTAGATACTCAAGGCAGCTAATATATGGTGAACACTCAAAATTTCACACATGTGCATCTTGGTGGGAGATTTGGATTTAGCCTCTCAGAACATAACTAGAGCATTTTTACCAAGGTAGATTTATCTTCAAATAGAGTTAAGCTAGTTATTGACTCACCTATAGGAAGATTGTTTTTATTTTTGTTTTTAAATATATCTACTGGATCAACTGCTGCCTCTCTCAACCAAATCATTTTAAATAAGGACTTCAGAGTTAGGGTTAAGGTAATCTTTATTTATTTATTTTTAATTTCCACAGAAGATTCTCTATAATGTACTATTCAAACTTCCCAGTCTTTAGTAGCCTGAGGCATGAAAGGTACTTGATTTTAAAGGTTATGGAGATGTGAAAGCAGGAAATGAAAAAAGAAAAAAGAAACAAAAATGGAGAAAAGAAAAAGGAAAAAAAAGAGTCTTGAAGGAAAATTGAACAATTTTTTATGTTGGAGGTCAATATCTTCTCTGCCTCCCTTCTCTTCTGATAGGTGGGGTTGTCTGGAGTTTGCTGGTAACTCTTCCCTTAGGATGATGACAGTTACTAAAGTAGGAGGATTAGACATGGAGGTGGGACTCCTGGAGACAGGGTCTAGCAATTGCCAGTCCCTGGAAGACTGTACCCCAGGAGTCTCCTTTGGGTTCCACTCGTGTGACACAGGAGCCTGGTCTTTAGCCTCTTCCCTCACTTTTGAACCCCACAATTTCTGGTCTATAATTTAGTCTCTAAATTATATCTGTCCTGCCCTTGCCTTTTTGATTTCCAAATCAGGAACTTCTCTCTCCAGAGGTCCTGAGGACTGAGAATCGGGACCTCTGTGCCTATCTCAGAAAACTGTTCTGTATTGGGCAAATCAGGACCAGGCATTGAAAGCTGTGGGTCAGCTGCATATCTGCAGGCACTGGGCTAGTTGGTGGCTAGGAGATGGTTGGGAGACTGGGGATTGAGGGACTGACGGGCCCTGTTGATTGCCAAACCATCAGAACCAGGTGCTAGGTGGAGTCATGGACCAGGCTGATGTCGGGTCCCAACAAGTGATCTCAAGTTGTCTGGGGGATCCTGTGGGTACCAGCTGGTGGACTGGACAAGCCAGGATCAAGATGCCCTCACATACTTTTCCCACCTACCGACCCCTTGCAAGGCTCTCTCCTGCCTCTGCAGCAAGATAGTGGCTATTAGCACACCTAGCAGGATACCTCAGATGCAACTGAGCCTACAGGGCCCTTGATGATGATCTTTCAGGTCCTAGCTGTTTTCCCTGGATGTAAGTGGCCATGTCCCAAGTTGATGCAACAGAAGAAGCTAACCTGTAGGTACTGATAATGAGCTTCTAGTCTCCAGCAGGATATACTACCTTGCGTTCTATCAGATCATAATGACATGAAATTAGAAATAAATGTTAAAATAAAAAACAGAAACTACTCAAACACCTGCAGACTAAATAATATGCTATTGATTGATGCATGGATAGCAGAAGACATCAGGGAGGAGATAAAAAAAAAATCTTAGAGGTAAACAGGAATACCAATACAACATATCAAAATCTCTGGGATATTATGAAAGTAGTACTAAGAGGAAAATTCATTGCATGGAGAGCATTCAATAAAAGAATAAATAGTCAATGAATAAATGCCTTAAAGTACATCTCAAAGCCCTAGAAAAAGAAGAACAGATCAATACCAAAAGTAGTAGAGACAGGAAATAATTAAAATCAAAGCTGAAATCAATGAAATTGAAACAAAAGAAACAATACAAAAAAATGGCAAAACAAAAAGTTGGTTCATTGAAAAAATAAAATTGATAAAACCTTAGCCACACTAATGAAGAGAAGGAGAGAGAAAACTCAAATTACTAAAATTCATGATGAAAAAGGAAATATCAAAATGGACACTACTGAAATACAAAACATAATAAGAAGCTATTTTGAAAATCTATACTCTAACGAAATAGAAAATCTTGAAAACATCAACAAATTTCTAGAGACATATAATCCACCCAAACTGAATCAGGAGGACAAACACAATTTAAACAGATCAATTTCAAGTAATGAAATAGAAGACACCATCAAAAACTTACCAACCAAGAAAAGCCCAGGACAAGATGGATTCTCAGTCAAGTTCTACAAAAGCTTCAAAGAACTAATACCAATACTCCTCAAAGTATTCCATGAAATAGAAAAGGAGGGAACCTTTCCAAACTCATTCTATGAAGGTAGTATCACCCTGATACCAAAACCAGATAAAGACACATCAAGGAAAGAAAACTTCAGACCAAAATCCCTGATGAACATAGAGGCAAAAATTCTTAACAAAATTCTGGCAAATCACACACAAAAACATATTTAAAAGATAGTGCATCATGATCAAGTGGGATTCATCCCAGGGATGCAAGGTTGGTTCAACATCTTGAAATCAATAAATGTAATTCATCACATCAATAGACTTAAAGCTAAGAATCATATGACCATTTTAAATAGATGCAGAAAAAGCATTTGATAAAATACAGCACTACTTTATGCTCAAAACAGTAGAAAAAATAGGGATAGTAGGAATATACTTCAACATTGTAAAGGTTATCTATGCTAAGCCCAAGGCCAACATCACTCTAAATGGAAAAAGCTGAGAGCATTCCCTTTAAAAACTGGAACAAGACAGGGATGCCCTCTTTCACTACTTCTATTCAACATCGTCCTTGAAACTCTAGCCAGAGCAATTAGACAAACCAAAGAAATTAAAGGAATACAAATAGTAAAAGAAGAACTCAAATATCACTATTTGCCAACACCATGATTCTATATTTACAGAATCCTGAAAATTCCACCAGAAAGATTCTAGAACTAATAGTGAATTCAGCAAAGTAGCAGGATATAAAATCAACACTCAAATCTAATGCATTTCAATTCATAAGTGATGAATTCTCTGAAAGAGAAATTAGGAAAACTATCCCATTCACAATAGTCTCAAAAAAATAAAATAAAATAGCTGGGAATCAATCTAACGAAAGAGGTGAAAGACCTCTATAATGAAAACTACAGTACACTGAAAAAAGAAATTAAAGAAAACCTTAGAAGATGGAAAGATCTCCCATGTTCTTGGATACACAGAATTAATATTGTCAAAATAGCCATACTACCAAAAGCATTGTGCAGATTCAATGCAATCCCAAATTAAATTCCAATGATATGAAAATATAGATGATGTGATAGAGAAAGCAATCATGAAATTCATTTGGAAAAATAAGAAACCCAGAATAGCCAAAGCAATTCTTAGCAGGAAGAGTGAAGCAAGAGATATCACATACCAGACCTTAAACTATACCACAGAGCAATAGTAACAAAAATGTCATGGTATTGGCACCAAAATAGGCAGGTAGACCAATGGAACAGAACAGAAGACACAGAGACAAACCCACATAAAAACAAGTATCTCATACTAGACTAAAAGGTGCCAAAAACATACAATGGAGAAAAGATAGCCTCTTCAACAAATGGTGCTGGGAAAACTGAAAATCCATATGCAATGAAATGAAATTGAACCCCTAACTCTCAACCTGCACAGAACTCAACTCAAAATGGATCAAGGTCCTAGGAATTAGAACAGAGACCCTGCACCACATAGAAGAAAAAGTAGGCGCAAATCTTCATTATGTCGGCTTAGGACCAGACTTCTTTAACAAGACTCCCAAAGCACAAGAAATAAAAACAAGAATCAAGAAATGAGACGAATTCAAACTAAAAAGCTTCTTCTCAGCAAATGAAACAATCAATAATGTGAAGAAAGAGTCTATGACTGGGAGAAAATCTTTACCACACACACTTCAAATAAAGCACTAATCTCCATAATTTATCAAGAATATAAGTAACAATAAATGTTGGTGAGGATGTGAGGAAAAAGTTCACTCATACATTTCTGATGGGACTGAAAATTGGTGCAATCACTCTGGAGAGCAGTATGAAGATTCCTTAGAAAACTTGGAATAGAACCACCATTTGAGCCAGCTATCCCACTCCTTGGTCTATACCCTAAGGACTTAAAATCAGCATACTATAGTGACTCAGTCACACTAATGTTTATAGCAGTTCAATTCACAATAGTTAGATTGTGGAACCAACCTAGATACCCTTCAATAGATGAATGGATAAAGAAACTGTGGTATATATGCATAATGGAATATTTCTCAGTCATAAAGAAGAATAAAATAATGGCATTTGCAGGTAAATGGATGGAATTGGAGAATATCATGCTAAGTGAGATAAGCCAATCCCAAAAAAACCAAAGGTCAAATGCTTTCTCTGATAAGTGGATGGTAACACATAATGGGGGAGGGGTACTGACGGGTAAAGTGAAGAATGGAGGAACTTTGGATTGTGTAAAGGGAAATGAGGGGAGGAGAGGGAGGGAGGGGGAAGGAAAGACAGTGGAATGAGACAAACATAATTACCCTATGTACATGTATGATTACATGAATGGTGTAACTCTACATCATGTTCAACCAGAGAAATGAGAAGTTTTACTCTGTGTACAATGAATCAAAATGCATTCTGTCATGCATAACTACATAGAACAAACAATAAAAATAACAATAAAATAAAATAAAATAAACACCTGAAGAAATACTCCAGGATCCTTAATCTCACAGTATCTACTGTCAAAGACTTCTTGAGGGAGATGCAGAAGAAGGAATACTGTATGTGATGATACAGGGGGCTGAAATAGCACAGCTGGTTCAGAGAACTACAAAGGAACTACAATTGACAAATGCAGTTTCTTCAGTGGAGGAGAGGAAATAACCCATTTCCCAGTTATTAGATAATATCAGAAATAGCCCAACATTTATAAAAGACTTTTCCTTTAAGAATAGGTTAATTATTTAGACTGAACTCCTGGGCTATGACCATATGTGGTATAGTCAGAACAGGTAGGGAAAGAGACAGTACTTAAGTACTCTGACCTCATTCTCCTTCCTCAGCTTGATCTCCCACCAGAATCTCCAAATAGGTGAATTCAACTGCAAGACAGAGGGTAAGGGAGCCTGCTGAGCAGTACAGAGGCCAGCCCACCAAGGTAGAAAGCAGGCTGGGGAGAAATGGAGAGTTAATCTGAAGGTTCCCAGCACAGCCTGGGAAATGCTGCATGAATGAAGGTTTGTATTTTACCACTTCATGTTTGAATCTTAGGGTAACACCATTATCTGCATTAAATATGAATTGTTCCCACAACATTCAGAAGACAAGTTATGTACTTAATAAATTTCCTTTGATAAAAGTTTAATTTACAGCATTAAAATACAGTCCTACTAAAGCATTTAAATGACAAATTAAACAAATGTGATCCAGGAACCCAAGTTTTTAAAAAGTATATTAACTTTATACAGAAATAGAGTTATAGAACATTAAAAAAAAATAGTATGAACTTCAGGCCAGTGGTTCCCAGTCTGACTCTGCATCAAAATCACCTGAAGAACATTTTAAAATATAAGTTACTGGATCCAGTCAACTCTACTTCATTGGCTCTGATTTTTCAGGGGAGGGGCACTGGAATTTATGAAGCACGGATTTTGAAATTTATGTTTGTTTTTAAATTTACCTTTCAAATTGAATATCTTATGCACAAGGCCCTGGGTTCAATTCCTGGCACCACCTCCCCGCAAAAAAAAATTAAATATCTTGGTTCTTTTAAATAAGTTTTTCTTTTTGCCTATTTGCTTCTGCTGTTTTAATTAAGTATTAGTCTGACACAATTTGTTACTCAAATTTATAGAACCATTAATAAACATATACATTTAATAAAAGAATTCTTAATGTGAGCATAATTTTTGAGATTATTTGTCTTTTATATAATCCAAGCAGACTTTAATATCTTTTTTAACAGCTTTACTAAGGCATAATTACATAGAATAAGCTGAATGTCAATATATGTGTTTATTTTATTTTGAAAAAAAAATCCTTTGAGTATCCAGGCAAAAATCTGAATGACATAATGGAAATAAAATTGAATTGCTATTAGCTTTTCAATGGCAATGCTTTATGTCCTATGAAACTGAAGTCACATATTTAAGATGCTCAAGGAAATGAAATACGATCCAAGGATTTTGTATAAATTCTAACTGACTCTAGTATGAAAGCCACCAACATGCTGTTATGGACATGTAAGAATTCAGTAACTATTACTTCCATGAGCTCTTCCATAGGAATCTATTTTCAAATTTCATGCAGCCAAAATGACTAGAGGAATATCGATTTGTGATAAACATTAAATACAGTTGTTTTTAGAATTAAGACCAAATAAGGGTTAAAAGGGAAAGTTAAGAGGGAAAGGCAAATGGTATGTAGTGGGTATATACTCTGACAGAGTACACACAGTACAACTATATCTTTATATAAAAATATTATCAACATTTCATTATCATTTTATGGAAGCATCCAATTTGTGAACTTAGATACCATTTCCCACTATAAGATACAAGGATTATTGTATAAATGGCTGATTCTACATTTAGGGAAAATGTGCAAAACAAAGTCTGAAATATTTTGTCATGCCAAAAAACAAGAAAGCTATCAAATGCTCAGGGTCATATCAAAGGATTCATAAGTCAACTGAAGAGGTTCATATTAGTCAAAGATAATTTGAGCATTCACAAAAAATAACAGCTATAATAGACTGAAGTACTTCATATATTTAAGTCCATGAATTAACAATACTTTTTAAAAAGTCATCTTAGAATGCTAAGTGTGATAGTTTGAAGATTGCCACAAATTCCTTTTCCACGTCTCCCACTGAGCGGTGAAATCTATTTTCATTGATATGGGCTAGTTTTATATTGCTTGAGTAGAAAGTAGTGGAAGGAATATTCTTAAAATAACTTCAAAGTCTAAGTCATAATGACCCTTAAAATGTCCATCTGGTTCCCTTGGAATGCTCTCTCTGGAGATCTGAGATGCCCTTATCAACCATCTAGCTGAGTAATATTCCATTGTGTATATATACCATATTTTCTTTATCCATTCATCTGTTGAAGGGCACCTCGTTTGGCTCCATAGATTGGCTACTATGAATTGAGCAGCTATAAACCTTGATGTGGCTGAGTCACTGAAGTATGCTGATTTTAAGTGCTTTGGGTATAAGCCAAGTTTTCTAAGGAATCTCCATACTTCTTCCCACCAGCAATGTATGAGTGAACTTTTTTCCCACAGCCTCACCAACATTTATTGTTACTTTTATTCTTGATAATTTCCATTCTGACTGGAGTAAGATGAAATCTCAATGTAGTTTTAATTTGCATTTCTCTAATTGCTAGAGATGTTGAACATTTTTTTCACATATTTGTTGACCATTTGTATTTCTTCTTCTATGAAGTGGTACATATACACAATGGAATAGTCATAAAGAAGAATGAAATTATTGCATTTGCCAGTAAATGGATGGAACTGGAGAATATCATGCTAAGTGAAATAAACCAGTCCCAAAAAACCAAAGGCAAAATGTTCTCTCTCATATATGGATGCTAACCCACAACAAGGGAGGGTAGATGGGAATTATAGAAGTTCATTAGATTAGATAAAGGTGAATGAAGGGAAGGGAGGAGGGATGGAATAGGAAAGATGGTAGAATGAATCAGACATAACTTTCCTATGCTCATATATCAGTACACAACCAGTGTAACTCCATATCATGTACAACCACAAGAATGGGATCAAAATTGGAATGGGTTGCACTTCATATATGCATAATATGTCAAAATATACCCCTACCATCATGTATATCTAAAAACAACAAATTTTAAAAATCTTTGGAATTTTTGATATAGAAAATCTTTTTATAAAATCATATTTCTCCTTACAAACTGATCTCTTTTTTTCCTTCTGTTATTGCACAAGTCACGTTTTCCAAGATGATTTTTAATACATGTGATCTGAGGTAATATCCATGCCTTATTGTTGATAGTTCAAGAAAATATCCAGTTTCTCAACATTACATGTGAGGTCAATTGTATGATTTTTTTTTTTCACAAAGTCACTTAGAAAGTTGTGGAAATGCCTGTCTATTCCTAATTTGCTGAGAGTTATTATCATAAGTGTGTGTTGGATTTCCTTTAATGTTTTTTTCTGAATCAATTTATAAGAACATATGGTTTTTCTCTATAATCAGTTTATGTGGTAGATTACATTGATTGGTTTTAGAATGTTAAACCAACCTTGAAAATCTCTATCTAATCACCTTGGTGCACAAAATATTATTGTTCTTATATAGTAGTAGATTTAATTTAGTAATATTTTGTTGAAGAGTTTGTACCTATATGCATAAGAGATATTGCTCTTAATGTTTCATATTGCAAACTTCATGTGATTTTGGTATTCACAGAATACTGAATGCATAGAGTGTATTAGGGAATGCCACTTTTGCTTTTTTATTCTGGAAGAGTATATTTTTATTGTTTGTTCTATTTAGTTATACGTGACAGCAGAATGCATTTCGATTCATTATACACAAATGGAGTACAACTTTTCATTTCTCTGGTTGTACAGGATGTAGAGTCACATCATTTGTGTAATCATATATGTACGTAGGATAATTATATTTGTCTCGTTTCACCATCTTTCCTTCCCCCTGCCTCCTCCTCTTCCCTCATTTCCCTTTACACAATCCAAAGTTCCTCCATTCTTCCCTTATCCCCTCCCCACAATCCCATTATCATCAGCATCCACTTATCAGAGAAAATATTTGGCCTTTGGGTCTTTGGTTTTTGGGATTGGCTCATTTCACTTAGCATGATATTCTCTAGAAGTATTTTTAAATAATTTATATTATGCATTATTGAAGTGCTTGTTAGAATTCCATAGTTTAAAAAACTAGCTGACAATTCCAGCTAAGCCTAGTCTTTCAATCATACTCACCAATTTACATCCCAGTAAATCCATCTTGGATCTTTCAAACCAGCTCATATATAACTGACTACCAGAAACTGACCACAGTTGATGCCACACGGAACAACAGAATCACCCACCTGAGTTCTGCCTAAATTTATGATCCACAAAATCATGTGAATCATGTGATATAATAAAATGTTTTATCATAAGCCATAATGTTTTAGAGTGAATTGTTAAATACAAATAGAAAACTGGAATGAAATTTTGTACCTGAAAATAGAGTTCTACGGTAATAATAACCTGAAATATGGGCATTGGCTTTGGGACTAGGTGGTGGGCAAAAGTCAAAAGAGCCTTAAGCAGGCTGGTAGTAACAGCTGATAGTGACTCCCCTCCAGGGAGGCTGCTGGTGAGGACTTGAGGAATAGTGAAGAAAATGCTAATGGAGGTTGGAAAAAGAAAGAAATCCTTATGTGGTAGTGGCAAATTTAAGAAGGCTGCGGCCTTCAGTATTTTGGAAAATAGAAATTAACTTAAAAATAGAACTGTTCTTTTTTTCCCACAGAATTTATAGTGAATAATAACATGTAGGACTTTCTGGGTTTAAATAAAGCTATTTCTCATCTCCAATATCCTCTAGCAAAATATTTACAGTAATAAATGGCTGTGGGAAAAAGATCAATCCACAGTCCTACAAGCAAAGCATGGCTTCAGAGAAAAGATTTCAAGTGTGGCTCCAAAACCCTTTGATGAGAACCTTAAAACAAAATAAGTATGTGTTTAATAGAGTTTCTCAGAATCACACGGGTTACAATTTCTAGACCTCTCTGCTAGACAAGCAGGCCTCCAAGAAACTTAAAGGTGTGCCCTTTCAAGTAGATAATAGGCTTATAAAATTCTTAAAGTCATTGCCACAGCACCCAGACATTCAACTCAAAGTTGAAAGTACATGTTTTAGGAATGAAATGTGTATATGGCTTTTGTCTAATGAGTTAGATTTATAATTTGATACACAGGAAACCCACAAAATGGTTAAAGAAAATGACATCGACTTGTACCAAAAGTCAAAATGATAACCCCATAGGAAAAGAGGAATTTTGGGTTCCTAAACTTCTGAAGGAAAATTGACTGGGAAGATCATTCCATTGTAAACCCAGAAAGGAAAAGGAAACATTTCCAGGGAATGGAAGTGAGCCCTAATCAAATAATTGATGACATTTTGCCAGCTAGAATTCAGAATTGCTATAGATGTTCATAGCTATGTGCCTCCTGTTTACCCCTTTGTGACTGGGAATGTCTATTATGGAAATCTTAAACTTTTGTCACCACTATATGTTAAGTGTTTAGCAGGTGGGTGGGAAGGAAGAATAGATAAACTTGTCTCTAATTCACAAGCCTTCAAATTGAAAAAAACTACAGTAGGGAAATGCTACACCTGAGAAATTACACCCAAACAATTTCATTCACATGTGGAACTGATTCAAATAATAAATATTACACTTCAAACAGATGCCATAATGAGGTAAGATGGGGGTGTGAACTGGGAAGAAGATAAGTGTATTTTGCACTTGGTAGGGAATGTAAATAGTTTGTAAGAATAGGGCATCCTGAAGCAGATTATTTGTGGCCACAAATCTACACTGCTTCTCCCATAAAAATGTGGAATCTCATTTCCTTTCCCTTGAATTTGGGCTACATTTAGTGGCTTGACTGGCTGAAGAACATAAAAATGATATCTTAGAAGTTATGACTTAGAAGTCTTGCAGCAACAACCCATACCTCTTAAAATTCTTCCTGATAGGCCTGAACTGCCATACATGGAAATCCAACTACCCTTCCTTCCTGAAGAAGGAAGATGCAGGCTCTATAAGTGACAGTTCTAGAGCCTGCTGTTTTCATTCAACCACCCCAGGAAGATGCCAGAAATGTGAGTGATCAACCAGAATTTCAAATGAAAAAAAAAAAAAAAAAAAAGTTTCCTATCTCACTCTGTTCTTTAAAAGTTTAGGTAATAGCCCAATGAAGACACTATGATATATCAAACATATTGTCAATTTCACAAAATAATGTGCCCAGTCTCTATAATCCCCAAAATGACACAAATATGCCAGGGGTGGTGGCTTATTCCTGTCATCCAAAAGGCTTGGAAAGTTGAGACAGGAGGATTGTGAATTCAAAGCCAACCTCAGCAAAAGCAAGGTGCTAAGGAACTCATGACCCTGTAGCTAAATAAAACACAAAATAGGATTGGGGATGTGGTTTAGTGGTCTAGTGCCCAAGTTCAATCCCCGATAACCTCCCCAAATGGTACACACATCTCCATAATTTACATATTCTCCAGATCTATGAAATGACTCACATGCTTTTCTACCAGGTACACACATGGTGATCCTACCACACTGTATTCTAGCCTCCCTGACTGTGCACTAAACTCCAACTACACATAGACTTGGAGTCTGTAGCCAAGTCAACACTGAAAGATAATTTATTTTCACATAAGAAGGGCAAGCAAGCTTTCATCCAAATTCATCACACCTTTCCAAGATATCATGCTTTTTTCTCTCACACAAGCTTCAAAAAATCTGTATCTGGACATCATATTGATTTTCACCCTGGATCTATAAAGATTAGTGAAACACTTCAAAATACTCTCATGCCCCTCCTTAAAATCATTAAATAAATTAACAAAGAGAATTGAAGAAGGAGATTTTTATTTTTTTAAACATCTCAAGAGAAAAATCAAAGACCATTTTAGATATAATTTCACAATTTTTTAAAATTTGAGATTTAATGTAAATCCTCTCCTCAAATTTTTACCATTTTATCTAAAGGAATTAGTACCATTTTCTTCCCTTTGGATTTAGAACTTTCAAATATGTGTACAAGGCTGCAATAACCTCTCTTTAGTCATGGTTTCCCTAACTATTTTGTTTTTGCAATCTTTTTAATTTTTATTTGTTCTTTTTAGTTATATATGACAGTAGAACCTATTTTGATTTATTTATACAAACATGGAATATATCTTATTCTAATTAGAATCTCAGTCTTGTGGATATATATGATGTTGAGATTCACTGTGGTATATTCATTTAGTACATAGGAAAGTTATGTCTGATTCATTCCACTCTGTTTCCTATTCTTATCCCCCCTCCCTTCCCTTCAGATCCCTTTGTCTAATCCACTGAACTTCTATTCTTACCTCCCATGAACCCCCACTTATTGTGATTAACATTCACATATCAGAGAGAACATTAAACTTTTGTTTTTTGGGATTGGTTTATTTCACTTAGCATGATAGTCTCCAGATCCATCCATTTACCCACAAATATCATAAAGTCATTCTTCTTTATGGATAAATAATATTCTATTATGTATATACCACATTTTCTTTATCCATTCATCTGTAGATGGGCATCTAGGTTGGACATTTCTCACCTCAGCCCATAATTTTAAAAAATGTTTTATTTTGCTTTCATATGTGATACAATGACAGCTGAAACCTAAAGCAATTTTCCAGGTGAGTCCTGAGTTTCTTGTAATTTTCATAGTAGTCCTCCCCCACAGCCAAACAATTTTATGATAAATTTAAATTGGAAAGTTTTGGCAAGCTCAGTTTACAAAAAGACAAATTTTTATAAAGGGAGGATTTTCTTCATTTCTTTTTATTTTTCTAGTTCCCTTTTCATATCCTCAGTCAAAAAGTTACTGAATCTGAAAATTGTATGAAATTCTCTCAGTTTTCATACAAATAAAAGTTTTCCTTTGGAAATGTAGTTTATTCTAGGTTATTTAGCTCTGTCATATAGTGTATGTCTCCTTTAGGCATTTTGAGTGCATTTCCATTTTAACAATATATGCATATTAAATCTGTAACACATCTTAGTTAACATGTAAAACCCTAATAACAGCTAATTCACAATAAGTGGGGGGCTGTTAGGGAAGAATAGAGTTACTTTAGGTAGAGGGGAGTGAAAGGAGAGGAACAAGTGTGAGGGTAGGAAGTATAGTAGAGTGAAACAGACATTATTACCTTATGTACATATATGACTGCATGACCGATGTGATCCTACAATGTGTACAATCAGAAAAGTGGGAAATTATACTCCATTTATGTATGATTTATCGAAATGCATAAATGCATTCTACTGTCATGTATAACTAATTAGAACAAATTAAAAAACCCTAAAAACAAACAGATCACGTATATGATCCATCATCCCAAACCTTACAGTATCTAGAATTTTTGGCATCTGAACAGTTTTCTACCCATGTAGCAATAATCATACCTATGCAATTTTGAATATGGAAGGTGTTCATGAGGTACTATAGCTGGTACTTTCCCAGACTCAAATCATAATAAATATCAGTCCATTCATCTAAAACTTTCAAAACTATATTAAATAACTTGAAAAATGGAAGAAGCATATCAGAAAATTATTCTCTATACTTATTAAAATATACACACAATTCAATAAAATCCATTGAAATCAATTCAGCAAATATTTATTATGTTCTAGGAAATTAGTGAAAACATGATCTACACTGCCTAACAAAGTTCTTATAGTATCTCTTCTGCCATTAGCAAGATCCTCACTCTTGTGGCAGACTTTAAGTAGGTGAAGATACAATTCATTTGCAACTGTGTCTTAGAGCAAGTCTCCCAAATGGCTATCTTTGTTTTAATACCACTTCCAAGAAAATGAAATAATAAAACTTCAATATTTCTTTTGAGTACAGATCTTTCAGATTTGGTAATCAATTATAAAGCCTACTTTTTCTCCATGTGTTTTAATGTTCTTAGCTGTAAGATAAAGCATTCAGAACAGACAATGTCTAAGGCTTCTTTCCATTGTAGAGTATATGTATTCTGTTCTATCACTGGTAAGAAGGAACATTATGCAGACCAGAAATATGCTGCTCTGATGTGCATTATTATAATATCTGATATACTGAAGGAATTTAAATACTTTAGGTTTGAAGACCATAGCAAGATCTTTGGAAGAGCCTATGACATTTGTGGTCAAGTTTTGCCAAAGTTGACAGTTGTTTTAGGATACCAGTCTTTTCCATTCTGAAGAATATACAAACTGGCATTAGTACTTGACCTGTTCCTTACAGCCTATTTCACCTGGTAGCTTTGGATCAAATGAACATAAATGGTACCTAAATTGGTGACATTGCCCTTCTTCATCAAATTCTTCCCTCAATAAAAATTAAACATCTCCATGGAGTTTTCTGTGACTTCTCTAGATGAGGGATCTTTCTTCCTGATTGATAGTCTAACTTGAATGCGTCTATGATTACACTCATACTGTACTATATTATTTAAGCATGTTTTCATATAGTCAATCATAAGTTTCTGCAGGGTAAGGATCATGTCATGTTTACCTTTTGTCTAACACAAGGGCATACTACATTGGAGACATTTAAGTAAGAGCGATAGCTAAGATTTATAGAGCATTCAACATGTGTCAGGCACTTTATAAATATCAAGTTTCAACCCTCACACCAATTCTATGAGATACATTCTATTATTATCATCTTTTTACAGATGAGGAAACTGAGCCACAAGTCTCTGAAACTTGTCCAATGTTATGATTAGCTAGACAGTGGAGAATATAAATCCAGAGTGATAACCACTTTTGTTTATGTTACTGTGATATGCCATCCCTCAGATTATTCTCCCACTCTTTCTGAAACAAAGCATTTTGTTTCTCACCAGGGTCCCCAGATGATATATTGAGTTGTATAAAGTACAACTGGGTTTTTCACATATACCTTTAATTCCACTTAGAAATTGTTAACTGAAAACAAACAAACAAAACAAAAAAACGAGGAACAGATTTTTGGTTGTTTACCACTAGAGAAAGTGCCCACAAAGGTACGTATACAAGCATCATCTTCTACAGCAACAGTCTTCATAGACCTGACAAGCACAAACAGGATCCTGTGTGGATACCATCTGGCATCGGAGATGCCATTTCAAATACTGTTACTCAAGGTATGGTCACTAATTAAACTGGAATGGCCAGGTAAAGGCAATGGAGGAGTGAATACAGTCAAAACTAGAGGAGCATCAATCAACATTTCAAGACTTACACCTGGAGCCAACAATTAGCAAGGTCCACTTCAGCATGGTCTAAACAGCAGATACAATGGTCAAGTGATATTCAGAGAATCAGTTAACAAGATTAAAGCTTGTTAGGGAAAAAAAAGTATAAAAACCAGGATAAAAGGAGTACTGTATTTCTCTCTTAACTCTACCTTATGCCCTAAATGTTTGTGTCCTGATCACAACATCATATTTTAAAATCCTAACCCCCAATGGGATGTTATTAGAAGGTAGGGATTTTGAGAGCTAATTTAGGTCATAAGAATAAAGTTCTCATGATTAGAATAAATGTGTCTATAAAAGAGACCTCAGAGTGCACTCTAATCTTTTCTCTGGAAAAGAACACTCAACAGAACAACTACATTGGCACTCTGATCTAGCTCTCCAATCTCCAGAACTGTAAAAAATAATTTTCTGTTATTTATAAATCTCTTAGTCTATGATACTTTGTTATAGCAGCTTGAACTGACTAGGATGCTCTACTCTTAAAAATAATTATAATAATGCAACCACAGAAGAAGTAGGGAAGGCTAAAAAGTACAATGAACTAAAGGTAGAAACTAAAATATCTGCCTAGGCATTGGTTGCCAAATCTTTCAATTTTTCATGAAAAGTCAGAAATCTAGATTATAATGTAAAATATTCCAATTTTTAATATTAGCAATTAATTCCATTAAAAATCCACAATGTAAATAAATCCTAGATATGCCAAACAAAACTGCAGGTCAGATTTGGCCTATGGCCCACATATGCAACCTTGGAATAGAGGTTCCAAGTTCCCCAACATTTAGAAAGTAGAAAATAACTACATGGACAAACATGATTACTTGTGGTCAGAAATAAAAAGAGTGTAGGATTTAGGAAGCTAGACAAGGTGGGGAGAAGCAGAGATCCTGGTGGTAAAAGCAAGAGAAAACCCAGAAACCAGGAAGTTCCATGAGTCAAGATAATGGTACCAGGAATCTAAACAGAGAGTAGCCTTATCCACAAAATTCATTTGCCCAATAGAGCTAGAAACTGAAGCTGGTAGTGGGTGATAGCTAGCCCTGAACCATCTCACAAGGAAGTGAATGCAGGTGGTTGGGGGAGAAAGCCCTCTCCTGCAGGTGTGCTCTGATCCCTGCTGGGGCGGGACACACAGCTGGGATTCCAGGGAGAGTCTTAGGATAAAGGTCCCTGAACTTTCCATTCTAAATAGGAAGCACACCTCAGAGAGTAGGAGGTTAAGCCCTCCTATATTTCATAGCCTCCCTTGTCTGCCAGGGCTCGAGTGTTTCACAAATAAAGCACATTTTGCTATGACACCAACGAACAGCAACTGGTCCCAAGCAACAACATTCAGGCTGCTTCCTCAAATGTCAGTTTGCACAATCTGCTCTCTTTCTTGTAGACCACCCAGTCTTCTTATAATGACCCTACATTGTCTCATTTATTTTCTTCATGGCAGCAGAGGCCCCAATTTCCTTAGTTAAATTTCATTCTCTCCCTTATGCAACTACTGATTTATTTGTAACTCCCTGGTTTTCTATTAGTCAACCCAGGATAATTTCTTTTCCCCTTTCTAATCAGTTGAGAAATACAGTAGGATTGATACACTCTTACTTTTATACTCTATTTAGAAAAATGTGAGGAATGAAATGATAGGGAAAGAGAAAAAAATTAATCAAGTACACACAGATTTTAAGGAAAGGAAACAAAGAAGGCAGATGCCACACACACAGGTAGTTCATACTTTATATAGTGTCCTTTTCACTGAGTGAAGTAAAAAGAAATGGACAAGAAAACAATCTTAATGAATTTACCCTATCATTTGGTGCAGCCCATGTTATTGCATTATTGTAATGAAAAACACATCAGAATATGTCTAGACACATGACATACTCCTGGTAGAGAGTTCCCTGCACTTCAAAAAACTGTGGTTCAATTTCCTTCTGGGAAACGCTCCAATGGCAACATTTCAGGTTCTTGAAAGTCTCTTCAGAATGACCGCCTAAGGGGAGGCCACCTCCAAAAGTAGACTTAAAACACCAGGACACCATAAGGGCTGGCAGAGCTTTCCATGGGAAAATGGTCAGAACAGCATGCCCCCCTGTAGAAATCCCATGTACAATAATCGACTGATAGGTTCTGCTGTATGCAGAGGAGCTGTGACAGTCTAAATAAAACACTGAAAAGAACCTGTAAACAGAACAGAAGTAATAAAATACTTTGTTTTGGTGATTCTTTCATTTTAACTACATATGGATTAAACAAATCCAATTGGTATAACTTTCACCAATGTGTTGATTTAAACCAAATTCTATAGGCACTGGAAGTCAGGGAAGGAAAACTATACCATGGTACTTTACCTATTACAGGGTAAATAATGTTATGCCTGTGTTCTCACAGAAGAGTCATGAGAAGAATGACTTGTAAACTTTAGTCAACAAGCTAAGATTGTAATTCTGACTGTGCCACTCATCTCTAATCTTTAAATGCCCCAAATCAGGTAAACCACAGTCAAGATTTCACAATGGAAATGACTTATTGGAAATAGGGAATAAGAATCATGACATTAAATGTAAAAGGCAGACAATTCAAACTATAGGAGTTTGATCAATGGGTTGAAGTAACAGGTTATCTTAGCAGAGTTGGAAGATGAATTGTTTCTTGATCCCTGAATATACAGAGAAAGGTATGCTAGAATTAGATAACATTACAGTTAAGGCACAAATTGGGGAACACATTGTGGAAGGACAGCAAGCAGCAGCAATTACCACAGATTTGATCAGCAGTAACTAGAAAGGAGCAGGCAGGTGAATCAGGTTAGAAGAAGCCAAATTTCAAAGTAAAAGCAGACCTGGTTGCAGTAAAATCTCTTTCCAGAGAATTTAGCTTTCAATGCAAAGGTAACCCAAAAGAAGTTGGCCTTGCTTAAGGAGCAGCTCATGTATTGCTAGGCTCAAAACGTGCAATAACCCCACATAGCAATCATATCCTAAGAATGCAGCCAAATAAGATTTCCTAAAATAACTTCCACTTGTGATATTGAGTAGCACTGTGAAAGTTAATTCTAGGTGACTTGGTTAAAGAATACTAGAGAACTGGTAAAGCATTATTTCTAGGCACATCTGTAAAAGTGTTTCTAGAGGAGATTGATGTGTGAGTCAATGGCAGGCATCATCTAATTGACTGGGGACCTGTATAGAACAAAAAGGTAAGAAGAAAGGAGAATCCTTTCTCTCCCTCCCCCCTGGAGTTAGGGCATACGTCTTCTGCCCTTGGACATCAGAACTCCAGTTTCTCCAGCATTTGGACTCTGGGACTACTACAGTGATCTACTGTCTTTTGCCTTAGATGGAGGGTTACACCATTGGCTTTCTGATTCTGAGGTTTTCAGATTTGGACTGAACCATGCTACTTCTATCCCAGAGTCTGCAGCTTGCAGACAACCTGATGTGGGACTTTCAAAATATTAAATTTAAATTTAGCATGGGAAAATGTATTGATATTTAAAACACATTTATTCTTCAAAATAAGTACTGAGAACTCAAGAATAAAGGGCTGTGATGTATGTAACTTAAGTGTTTATATATAAACATGTACATATATGTGAACATACCTATATATTTATATATAAAATTAGAAAGATTGAGAGCAAATGATAAAACAAATTGAGTACTGATAATGGGTACATCTGGATAAAACTTTCAAACTATTCTTTGTACTGTTTTTATTTTGATAACTTACCTATAAATTTTAAATATTTGAAGTTATTTCTAAATAAAGTTTCTTTAAAAGAAAAACCTCAATGAATGGATTCACAAGCAATCTATACATAGATGGGAGAAAAGATAATATACCAGAAAATAAGGCAGAAAAAATTATGTAAAATGTAATACAGTAGGAAAAAATGGAAATATGAAAGAGAGTCTAGGATACACAGCCTAAGCAGTGAGGGTTAACATATTTAATGAGGGTTCAGGAAGAGGAGAAAAATGGGACAGAAGCAGGGACAAAATTAGAAATGACTAACAACTACAAACGACTAAAAATTTTTAGAACTGATGAAAGACACCTCACAAATTCATGAATCACAATGAATCTTGAATAGGCAAATAAAATATAATGAATCTGTTTATATATCATAGTAATACTGCATTACACCAAAAGATGAAATGATAGTAGGAAGAAAAAAAGGATAGAGTATTTCCTAAAAGCATCAGTTTGATAGCTGACTTTAATAAAACCAAAAACAAAAACAAAAACAAAAACAAAAAAACCCACAAAAGTCAAAAGACAGTAGAATTACATATGTAATGGACTGAGAGAAAATAACTGTCAACCTAGAATTCTATACCCAGAAAAAGTATCCTGTTATAAAGATGTTTTCAGGCCACCAACAGACCCTGACTAAAGGATTTCAAAAGGATATTCTTTAAGCATAAGGAAAATGATCCCAGATGGAAGATCTGAGATACATGAAAGAATAACAAGCAAAAGACCCTTAAACAAATGAGAGGGACAACGTGAAGAAAAGCAGGGAGGTAAAAAAGAATCTGATGTATTCAAAGAATTACCAGTAGCTTGGTGTGTCCTGGTGAAGCAGAGAATTAGTCTTTCAACCTGATCAAATATAAAACCTATTGGAAAAAAAAATAAAATTAAGCATGTGTTTTGAAATGCTTGCAGATTTACTTATTTATGAATATATTACATATTTTATAAAATATACAAATGGAAAAATTTAAAGGAGTGATATTAAAAACAAAATATAAATAGAACTTTTTATACTTTCTCCCCATAGTCTAAGGGATTATATTATAAAACCAGGGATTGGGAAATGATAGTCTGCTGCCCAAATGAAGGCCACCACCTGCCCTTGTAAAGAAAGCCTTACTGAAACATGGTCATGTTCATCTGTTTATATACCAACTATGACTGCTTTCATGCTACAAAGGAGATGTAGCTGTGGCAGAGACGGATGGTACATGAAGTTTAAAATATTTTCTATCTGGTCGATTGTAGGAAAAGATTGCCAACCCCTGTTTGAACACAGTAACAGAAAAGTAAAGAGCTCATAAGGTACCACATGACGGACATGAGGACATAGGCAATAGGGGGCTTTCAGAGGATTTTAAGCAGAGGAAAGGTCATCCCTGCAGCCAAGGGGTAAATAGAGTAGAGGACAAAAGCCTGAAGAAAGGGAGACCAATTAGGAGATTTTTTTGTGACAGTGATTGAAGTGTTTTCCCTCTGTGAGAAAAGTGAAAATGAAAGTGAAAATTCATAGAGAGTGCCTTGTGATTCAGATAAAATAATGTATAATAAAATGTATTTTACATTGTAAAAGCATTATATCAATTTCAGGTCTGATGAATATACTTATAGCATATATTTATTAAATATTTTAAAGATGTATGTCTTACTACCTCAATTTCATTGTATTCTTTGCTATTAATATATTTTATAAAAGTGTATCACATAGCTATATTGAAATCATTTAGTATCAAAACTTAGGTGTGAATTAATTGTCTTAATGAATTTAAACTTATTTTAGTCATTTTTCTGGAAAAATACTGCCAGATGCTGATAATTCAATGTATTTTTCTTACTTCTTCAGTTATGAAACAATGCTCAGCTGAAGAATGTACAGTATAGGCACTGACTTATTAATAACTGATATGGACATGCCATAAAACAGACATAAAAAAATTAAAAAAAAATACTATGGCAGAAAAAGATCTGTAAACACAATCATATATTTTCTTCTAATTCTTGAGACTCCCCAAATACTATAAGCTAGGTAAAGCAATTTTTCTTAAAAAAAAAAAAACACTTAAGATACTTCTTTTATTATTATTCATGTTACTATATAATCATTTTAACTAATCTTTTTTCATAATTAGGGGTCTAGTTTCCAAGAGGACCCATATGCACCCACTATTTCATAAGATAAATTACTCTGAGCATAACTCGTATCTGGAGCAATAACGGATTATTCTCTCATAATTTTTATATGGCTCTATCCCTTTTGTATGTAAATATGGATTTATGAACATATGTAGAGATGTCCTTTAAAATATGCCAGCATATTGGTGGAGGAAAAAATAAATTATTATCATCAATAAAGATAGGAGGTGAGAAACAGGACCACATGCATCCTAATAGAGCAGCAGCCTGTTTTAATTTAAATTAGTTTCAGCCTTCTTCGTTGAAAACAGAAGTAAATCACGCAAGGAACTAATTCATACTGGGAGAGACAACAAAGAATGCCAGTAAAATTTATTTGTAAAAAAAAATTACTACAAAAATATTTCTACCACATTTCCAGTTTTGTTTTAAATGAAAGAATAGAGGCCTTTTCCAGGAACATTTTTAAAAGGATATAGCTTAAAGGAAACTTTTATTTCTGTTTTTTATATATATGGCTGGGTCTCATTTATTACACATTAATTTGCAGACAAAACCCTAGTACTCTACACAAGAAAAGGCTTGACATAAGCAACATGGTGGTCTATGAAAGAGAAGGTTACATGATCCCTAATTGTGCCAGTGTTCAACACAGCACATTGGTATTCACTCCTCTGAAAACAGAAATCACATCCTCCCAGTGTATAAGGTACATTCTTTACATAGATTGTCCACTCCAGTGCCCTAGCATTCACAGGCAGTTATTTTATTTATGCATCTTTGGAACCTGGATAATTCAATGGATTCAACTTTTTCCACATTTTGGCAATTACCTTACTAGCCTAATCGGACTCTAATACATATCCTATCCATATCTGTTCATCTTTTTTAATGGGTATACCAAGGAATATATGATGGAAGAGTAAGTCTGATTTCCTTCCAGTGTTGAGGACATCCTGTAAAATGTCATTGTTTCCCAATCTGTTATCCATGAGCTTATCTAAACTTTTAATAAATCTATTTATGTTTTCAATCTGTACCACATCCTAGGATAATACATTCCACAAGTTTCTATTCCTTGTAGATCTCATTTAAGCTTCTGAGTCTGCCAACTCCAAGTATATCAGGATTCAATAAATAAGCATAGTCTTCACAATATGATAGCTTGCATTCATATCCCTTTCTCAGCCTTTTTTCTTTGTAAATAGAGCCCCTATTTATTTCTGCTACACTCAGAAAAAAATATGAATTGATTTGCCAACTTAAGTTAATTAATCAATATTGAAGACTATTCTTTTGCTCATGTTAACCTTCTCTGGATTCTCTCACTTTAATCATATCTTCATTGAGAGCTGCTGACCAGAATTGCATACCAAGTTCCTGGTGCTGGGCATAATGAGGTACAAAGAGAGATTGTTTATTCTAAAACAATTTCTAAGCAAGCCTGGAAATGATTAAGATACTTGTGGAATCACCACATACACTAGAACCAAGAAAGGCTTTGAGTGCAGTGGTGCTTGTCAGTGAAGATAGGATACAGAGGTAAGAAACAAGTTGCCTCTGTCAGGTTCACATCTTCTTAATCCTGGGCAGCCTTCCTTGTGGGACAGGTTGCTACATGAGTTTCTCCCAGGTAAGACTTCTTCACACAAGACCTTGAAATACTGGGTTTCTTTGAAAGCAGAATTTTCAAATAATCTTGCAAGACAAGTTTAAGTACCGTCACCATGCAAAAACGAAAGGGAGAAAGATACTCTGATATTTGTCCATCTGTGTTCACATTAAGCCACATTCCAAAGTGCTTACCCATTTATAAAACATCCAGTAGATTTTCAAGGGCATAATTCCCCTGGAAAGTTAACTCATAAGATTTCTTGGCAAGTATAGAATCAAAGCAAAGATTTTTACATGGTATTGATGAAAATGGAAAAATAAACTAAATTAATCCTATAGCAGAATACAATACACATCAGTGTTATTATCTGACAACTGTGTCCATCAGATACTATTTTTCATAGATCTGGGCGGTGCTGGATAGTTATTCGTTATCAGTTTCCAATCCTGTTTTTAGTATAAACTCCAGGGACGATTCCTTTTCAATTACTTTACAGGAAAGAAGACAAATGCTTGGCTCACATGCAGCCATTTTTAGATTCTCTTGCCCATTAAAGATCTTATAAATGGAACCAGCCTGGAGCCTGAATGCAGTTTCAGAATGTTTCTTAATGCAGCATGTTTGGTAATCATTACAAATCAAGTCTAGTTGCAAAATAAAACAAAATGTATTTGGTAGATAGTCAGGTCAGAATGCAAATATGAGGTTTTAATTTCCTTGAGTTATATTCTAGTTTCAGAGATATATTATGTTATTTAAGATAGACTAAAGAAATATCTGAATTATTTATAAATTCCTTTTCATGGGTCAGTTTTCAAAGTTATACTGCATTCCCTCAATTCTGATGTGCTATCAATCATCAAGTGTACCACTGTTTCAATTTGCTGCTAAAGAATTAAAATGCTACTGGGCATGGTGGCGCCGCCTGTAATCCCAGCAACTGAGGAGGCTGAGACAGGAAGATCACAAGATCAAAGTCATCCTCAGTGAAAGCGAGGTGCTAAGCAACTCAGTGAGACCCTGTCTCTAAATAAAATACAAAATAGGGCTAGGAACATGGCTCTGTGACCGAGTGCCCCTGAGTTCAATCCCCAGTACATCCCTTCAAAAAAGTTAATCAGGTAGTATCTTACTTAAGAAAATAAGGAAACAAGAAAGAACAACCACTTCATACACACAACTTCATATACATGGACAAGTATCTTTAACTCTAGTGTATTGCCACCAATAAAAAAAATCAAGTGTGGTAAAAAGAAAAACATTGTCCCACAACAAAGAATGCTGTATCTAATGACCCTTTACTCTTCTAGGGTTGATAGTAATGTTTTCTATATTTTGGAGAAGACAACTTTAACCACTTAAAATGAGATAACTCTCTTGAAATAAGCAATGCTGATCCTCAATTATGCTAGACATTCTTCATTTGCCCCTTTATACCACTTTCCACCCTTTCAGCCTGGCTCTACTCCCAGAAAACAGTTATTTAAGACCTTCAACAACTATACTCTCATTTGCCCTCTCCCTCCACCTGGGTTCAGTCAATGGTAAGTACCCCCAAGAATTCAAAGGCAGAAGGAGAGAGAGTGAAGAGTATTTATTTCCCTTGCTCTCTTTTCCAGGCATGGCTTTGAGCTTTGTACCTCTCATTAAGGCTATACCTTTACAAAGCAGACTTTTCCTCCTGTGCCAGCTATGGCTAGGGTTACTAGTGGCTTCCCATTGTTGCCAGCCCGTGGGTGCTGCATCCTCTGTTGTCAGTTCTTTAATTCTGCCCAACTCCATCAATAGTTCCTCCATTAACTTCTTTAACTCTGCATTTTCAGTGTACCATCAGTTTCCTGCTCGGATTTGGTTGATAAATCACATATTACAATAATAGATGCTACCTAATGTTAAAGTGTGACCCTTTTCTTCAATCTAAAACAAAGTATAGCTCTTCCTAAGATAATTACTAGTAACCTCAATTTTACATTATCATTCTGCTACTCTCAGATCTTATCTGATACATATGATATTTAAGAGGATCATACATGTCAATCACTCTTTTTTTCAAGAGCCCAAGTGTTATCTCTGTTTTGGGTCAGATCACAAGGAAGTCACATACTTAAATTATGTCACTCTGTACTCACTGTAAAGCTGCCTTGTCTGTAAAGGAATGTCATTCTTCCTTTTCCCTAGTCTGCCTTAGTTTCTCTTCCTATGGGCTTTCACAGGACACTAAATTTGTCTATTTGTTTCTCCATCTGTAGCTATTTTTTCACTTATCTGTCCCACTAGATTATAAGTAATATGAGGGCACACACTGTCTTACATTGTTAGTATTTATACCACCTAAAGCTATGGCTCTAAGCACATATAGTATTTGGTAAACAAATTAATCAGATATTATGCTCATTAATTTAAAATGGGCTATGAGGTAATAGTATGAAACAATCAGGTGGAACACATACATTTATAAATAAACTGCTAAGGAATACACTGGTTACTCATTGCTTCATTCACTATTTCAATTTTTTATTATTTATTTATTTATTTTTAAATAAAGAACAAGTTTAGGGTTTGCTATTGGAGAGCATAGCGCTTGGTGCTGGAAAGTCATGTGAGGCACTGTTCTTGCCTAAAATCAAAGTGATTATTTGGATTCTGAAAAGGTCATGTTTTGATCATCAGGTTTCTTATGCAAATTATTCTCAGAGGAACTGTCTTCCTTTTGCATCCCAATAAAAACTGTGAAGAATGCCTTGAAAGTTTATGCAGAATTTTGTATTAAATTGTGTCACTTTCCACCAATGACTCTCTTGACTTAACATTTATCTCTTCTGTGAATATTTACCCTTTCTCTCTCTGGTTTGCACTATGCTACAGTGTTGAAATTACTTACAATTTCTGAGTCATTAAGTCATATTTCTTGTCATATTTCTTTTTGCCTTGGTTTTTATTATAAGTTGTTTTAAGTGTTTCTTGAAAGAAATTCAAGGAACAGAAAAAGAGGTTGCTTTATTTTTCCCTGTTTAATAAAATTTTATCCATCTTTAAAATTTTATATTAATAGATCCGGGCCATTTTTACTTAAATTAATTTTAAAAGCCCATAATTATATTAGTACAATATTAACAGAAAATGCCATTTGTGATTAAGAAATAATTGATATAACAAACTGTTAAAAATATATATCATGTTGTAAGAAGGGGGATTCATTGAGAACCTTAACTATCTGTATTGTATAATTTTCAAATTTGTACGTTTCTTTTTACTTATGTATGCAGAAAAAGACGTTTAAAAGAAAGAGATGACATTCTAGATTATCTTAATTTTCCCACATACACATGGTGCTTGGATGAATGTGCAGATTTAAGATATATAGGGTGGTAATTTGATTATTGAGTCATATGTGACCCAGCTGAATGAATGTAATAACAGACAGATGATGGTTTATGTCATTGATATGAACTGATTTCCCTTGTTCCATATTTTAGCAGCCCGTCATTTCCAGAATTGGCTTAAACCCTGAAAATATCCATAGCAGGGATGGCGTTTTGAGACTAGGACATTCTCTAACAGCTGGAAGACATTCAGTGACTCCACATGAAGAGGACCAGTGGGAACAAGTAAGAATGGGCACTTGCCCTAGAGCTGAGCCTATAGTCCCTGATGTAGCAAACACCTTGCTCTTGCAACAAAATCTCCCTTGGGCTCTTTGGGACATTAAGTTTTAGAAGCCAAACTAAAGAATGGCAGTTTTAAAATAGCCTTCATACATATCTAGAGACCACATTGTAACATTTCTTAAAGTTTAATACAGAGTCTTAGGGAATTGGGGATGGAGATGGGTACAGCATTGATGGCCTTATTTTCAAGTTCCTGGTCTGTTCTCTTCAGAATATTTACAAAGACTAATAAAGCAAGTTCTTCCTGTTACAGAGAACAATAATGTCTCCATGACATATAAAATAAAGTGTAAAGCTTGTGAATAATGAAATATTGGGGTTTCATGTTTATATACTGATAGCATAAAATATTTGAGCTGTTTAACATTAAACCCCAAAGATCTTATCAAATGGATAGATAAGTGACTCAGATATGGTAAGTCATTTCAGCAGTATAGCACAGTATTTACCACAAACATAGTTCTTTCACTCTATTATCATTTAGTCTCTAACTTACATACATATTGATAATTTTTTTAAGAAAAGATGCTATCAGCAATGCAAACAAGATTTTCTATTACCTCAAAACTTATTTATGGTGTTTTAAAAAATTCAATGGAGACAGGAAAAATAGTGTCTTGGTTTTCTAAACTTCACAACATCTGCTTTTACTTACTTTTCAGCATTGAAAAGTTCTCTGAATTTTTAAGTGAATTACTTTGCTTTTCCTTTGTCTATTCTTTTACTTGACTATATTCACACTAAGTTACACACCCAGACATAGTCTATGACTGCATGAAAACCTCAATGGCATGTATAACAAAGGAATTTTGGAGCATGTGACACTACATGGAAAGATACCTCAAAAGAACAGAGAGGTACATAAGAAGCAGTTCCCTCTATAAAACTATTCAAAACTTTTTATCATATTTTCTCAAACCATATCACACTGGATTGTTTTATATGTCACCTACAATCTTAGATGGATATGTCAATAATATTTTCTAAAGAATAAAAATTACTTTTACATATGACTGTATGTGAGTATATTTGTGAGTTTTGTCCAAACCCAAATAAAAGTAAATCCTCAGGTTTGAAAAACAAAGACAGTAAATCTGCTGGTAATAATATCCTCAATGTTAATCTATTCCATGAACTTTTTCTTTCCTTCTTCCCAAATTAAAAGGAGTTAAATTCAAAGATATTTTGGAAATGTTCTTTAAACTTCTTTAAATTTTCTTTTAGTTGTAGATGGACACAATATCTTTCTTTATTTTTATGTGGTTCTGAGAATTGAACCCAGTGCCTCACATGTGAGAGGCAAGCATTCTACCACTGAGCCATAGCCCCATACCTCTTTAAACTTTTTAAGAGAAAAATATCTCTCTGTACTCAGTGACAGCTACTCATAAAACACACTAATATCCAATTATTTTGTAGGGCATGTAAGTCTCTCATACTTTGACCTTTTCCTGTATGACCAAGCAGTGCATTTATTTCATTGAAAATAAGTTACCTTAGAAAAATACAGCCATTCCCTCTACTACATTTCCTGATTCTCTAAAATTTGAGATTTCAATTAATTTCACATCAACAGGAGACAGTGGATTAAAAAAGAAAGATAATATACTGGTCATGATTCAAACAATTTTATTCAGGATTTTCTTGGAAACCTTGTTAAGATACTTTAAACATTTGTTGGTGGCTTCTTGTGAGGCTGGTTTAAAGCCTGAGGATTATTTGTGGTTAATACACAAAAGGAAAAATAAGAAAAACAGGGGGAAACAGCCTTTAAGGAGCACACTCCTGAGGTTTCACTGTTGGGTTAGCTAACATTCTTTCCTTCACTTCCCCAGTTGGGCTGACCTCAAAATTCTTGGTGTCCAAGGCTTCTAAAAGAATGTAAACCACATTATCTTCCCCAGAGGGGAAAACAGAAACAAAGTTGGATGATATGTCAGAATAAAGGAGAGGTCTACCATGTGTTCCAGAAGGAGGGAGAGCTCTAATGCAATCACACCAAAAATCAAGATTTTGTGGGCATGGGTTTGTCCACATGAAAAAGAAGGGTGGCTTTGCCATTTAGTCAAAGGTCCTTCACAAGTAGTTTAAAAAAGAGCAAGTTGGGAGTCATTATATTTGGTTTCTGCCACACACCTGTGAGATCAAGATGGGAGAGAGAATACAAAGATCCGTATCTCCAAAAGATTGTTTTAAATGAAAAGATATTGCAAGTCAGAGGTATAAAGAGGGAAAGGAAGCAAGGTCCTTCTTCTGTCAAATCTGAATGTTGGCAACACTGCCTTTTATAGTTGCTTTGATTGTGTGCAACATTCAAAGTCTCAGCCATAGAAAATTTGATGCTTTGGCTTTCCTTTATTGTCCATCTTTTTGATTGCATGTTTAAAATGTTTTGTGTTCAAGAATCAATTTAACCACATGATTTAGAATTTGTGTGACTTCACTTGAAGTGGAAGTAAATTGGAAATTTGTTTTAGAAAAGAAAGGAAATTCTCAGGCTCATGAGCTTCCCTTTTTCCTTAAAAACATTTTTAAGATGTTTTCATCTAATATTATCTTTAAGTCATCTCTTCTGAAAAGATCCTTTAAATGTCAGTGCTTCTCTGGGGCTTTGTCTCATTGTGTTTGTTCCTTTGTTTTTGTTTGTCTGTTTTCATTCTATGAACTTGCAGAGTTTTAATTAGCATCCATGTACTAGTCAGCCTCATATTTTATCTCCAGCCAAGATCTACCTATCTTTGAACCCACTATCTGTTTACAGACAACAGCCTACTTAGTATCTCACAAGACTTCTACTACATCATAATCACAACTAAATGCATTCCCTTCTTCCATACCTCTCTCCCTGTTCTAAGCTCTCCCCGACAATGCTCCGTGTCTTCAGTACTATCCAGATACCCAAATCATTAATCCAAGGATTTCTTGATACCTTTTCTTCATATAATTAATGACCAAGCTTTGTCAGTCTGTCTCGTCAATTTCACCTGAATATTCATTTGTTTCCCTTTCTACTGTCATACTACTTCAATGTTATCTCAGAAAAATTTTACTGAAACAGAATCCTAGCTAGATTCCTTGACACTAATCTTGTTACCATAAGATCTATTTTCCCTCCACACAATACTTGGAATTATCCTTGTTGGAATGATCCCCATAAAACACAAATCATGTGATCAGGACACTCCAGTTTAAAACCCTTCAATAATTTCTCATTGTTTTTATAACCAAGTCTAAACACTATACCATGACTCCAAAGGCTTATTAGCCTGTCCCTATTTCCCCATTGCTGTTTTCACTTTCCCTTCTAGTCACGCTAAGTAACTTTCAATACTTGGAACCTACCAAATTTTCGAGTGGAACAAGCTTGTCCCCAGTCTCTATATTACTTTCTTAATCTATGATCTAAATGTTTACATTCCCCCAAAATTCAAACCTTGGAACCTAATCACTGAGGTGATAGTATTAGGAGGTAGGACCATTTGGAGAAAACTAGGTCATAAGAGTGGAGCCCTCATGAATGAGAACAGTACTCTTATAAGAGACCCCAGAGAACCTGTTACACCCTTCCAGCAAGTGAGGACACAGTGAGTAGGAGCTGTCTATAAGCCAGAACACCCATCTCCCATCAGATGCCAAATCTGAAAGTGCCTTGGTCTTAGACTTCCTAGCCTCCAGAACTGTGAGAAGGGCATTTTTGTTGTTCATAAGCCAGAATGAACTAAGACATTTGAAGTTATCTTTCTTTACCCTCACCTGGATCAATTTTTTAGTGATGCTTGTAAATTACCCTAATTTCTAGTGCACTACCCAATCCACATCGTTGTAATTGTGTTCAGTGTCTCCTCCACTCTACCATGAGGTCCCTTAGGTCAGGAACTATGTTTGTCTTATTAACTAGTACTCATCATATGGTACTTGGTTGGTAATTTATTTTTCTTGTTCTTTTTTTTTTTTTGGTACGGGGGACTAAAACCAGGGGTGCTTTACTACTAACCTACATCCCCAGTGTTTTTATTTTTTTATTTTGGGACAAGGTCTGGCCAAGTTGCTGAGGCTGGCCCTGAACTTGTGAGGCTGCCTCAGCTTCCCAGGTTGCTGGGATTACACTAATGAGCCACCATGCCCAACTTTGGTTGGTATTTAATAACTAATACTTGAACAAATTATAAATTTACTTATATTTTTTTCTTCACCAGCACAGCAGGTCATTTGATCTGTTATATACTTATCAGTGGCAGATTAATTCACATTCAGCATGCTCCAAAATTAAAGCCCCCACCATAAAATTTTCAAGCTTCATTGACCCAGAATCTTTCAAGTTAACAGATTGGTGGCAAGACCAACTTCCAGGGTCAAAGGAAAACTTGCCTTTGGCTAATCTAAAAGTTGATGGAAGAATTTAAAATTAAGTCATTAACTGGTTGTGTACTACCTCTGGGTATTCTACTTAATCCTGTGACCTAGTTTGGAGAGAAGATAGTTATTCAAGATGCTATTAAACTGGAAGACTATTCTAATCCCCTGAATCTAATTCTAAAGGTAGTTATTACCATTGATACTTGACCATGTCGCTAATGAAGTGCTTTTGTGAACTCTTCTCAACTTTATTTTGGAATATGAGAAAAACTGTGTGTTTACAGAGGCATTATAATGTTATAATAGAAAAAAATTTTTTAATTTAACTCTCTTTGATCATTGGATGTGTCTCCTCTGATATTAGATGTGATATCAGACATAACCATTTGAGATAGCTGTAACTGACAATGTTAGTTATACATAATGGAAATAATACAATGTTAGTTATACATAATGGAAAATGAATTAAGTGTGGCAAAACTGAGTATAAAGACATGTTTATTGCTGTCTGCTCCACCAGAATGCTAGTTCATTACAGAATTTTCTGTCTTGCTCACCCCTGTATCCTCATTGCATAATAAACATTCAATTGATTTTTGGTGATAAACAGTAAAATTATGTCTAAAGGTTAAATTTCTTCATATAAAAATTTATATAATTTATGCACAATTTCTTGGGTTTTGTTGGTTTTGCTTTTACAATAAGATGAACACATTGATTCTCATCCTCCTCATCAGAGTGCTTATACTCATTATATTCTTCTAGAAACTTCAAAGATGTAAGGACGATTGGAATTCCTTTGGGAGTTTGAAATAAAATATGTATGGAAGTTAGTATCTTTACATTATCTTCAATGACCTTTATGAGGCGTAATTCCTCAACTTTGCAATGTCCCTTTCTTAGTGTTAAAAAAAAAAACCCACATAATTTTCTTCAGGTTAATAAAGTACAGATTATCCCAGAACTCATTATTCATTCTAGTATAATGAAGCCAGCGTCCTTTATTGAACCTAAATGTTGCTGAACTTTCTAAAGTAGACTTCAAATACTTCTGAAAATTTCACAAATTTTTATAGAAACTACTTCTTGGAGCATAGTTTTTTTTTTTTATGTTGTTGCTTTATCTGCTTTTCAAAATAATAGTTGGATTTTTAAAACAAAGTAGAACTCTATGATAATATGTATCAATAGTACAACTGTTTGGATAAATGGCAATGTTGCCTTCGGTCAATCCTATCCTTTCCAAAATGTGACAGTCACACATAGTATAAATTTGACCACACTGTTTAGCCTACAACTCTTATTAGTCATGTTTTAGGACATCAAAGTCAAGATAAAAGAATATTACTGCATATGTATGTATGTTAACATAATATTCATTCTAGAAAAGGCTTCTCAACATAATGACATATTCTTTGGGAAATTATTCCAGTCTATAGAACAATAAATTCAGTGAATTCAAATGTTTGGGTATGGATGCTCAACTATTTAATCAAATTAGTCTTCACTGGAGAACCACCTAATGTCTATATTCAGACCTCAAAAATAGTATCAGGGCTGGGGATATAGCTCAGTTGGTTGAGTGCTTGCCTTGCAAGCACAAGGCCCTGGGTTCAAATCCCCAGCACCACAAAAAAAAGAAAGAAAAAAGAAAAAGAATAGTATCAAAATGTTTATATTCAAATCTCTAATTTACCACTCACTGGTTGTGTGAGCTTGGTCAAGTTACTTATTCTTTCTATACCTCAGTTTTATTACCTTTAAAAATGCAGCAAATAATATTACTCAAAAGAGATTTTGATGGTTAAATAAGTTAATCCATGTGGGGTACTTAGAATACTACCTGTTACAAGGAAAATATCAAAAAATGCTAGCCATTGTTTTTAGGTTGAAAGGAAAGAGTCAAAGTTTTAGTTATCACTACTATACAATTACAAATAAAAAGATACCACCTCACACATTTTGAAACAAAATTAGTAGTAAAACTTTATTTTAACTTTATTCCATGTACAATTACATTTTATTTGCAGAGCCAAAGTAATAACTTTCTGACGGAAAAATTTTTGCAGGAGCCTAATAGATGCAAGATTATTTTCTTATACTTTTGCAAACCAGGAAAAAAGGGTCCATGGCCCTCCTGCTAAGTTTAGACTAGACGTTTTTCTTAAATAGCCACATATTTCTTCATTAAACTGTTTTTTTAATGACTCTTTTGATGACTGCCAGTTTCCTCCACAAGAAAAGAAGTTCTGACCTGCAAATTCATTTTTTTTTAATCCAGTAGTAACTTTCAATACACTGACTGAACATAATGGACCAAATAATATTAGTTGTATTTTCCATCATCTGAATGAAATATGAATAAATCAACTTCATCACTGAACTGAAGAGATTGTCTATTGACAAAAAGACAAATATTGTCCTGCCAACTCAAGTTCCTTTTAGAAAGTAAGGAACTCTTGAATGATCTGTGACTCAAACCGAGTTCCTTTTTCTTTTCCCCTTTCTAGTCCAGTGACCTAGTACCATTCTGTAGTCACGCTGCCCATAAAATTACTTTAAGAACTCATTACTTAGAGCATTAACTACAAATTATAACCCAACACAGTATTCATTTTTATAAATATATATTGTTCATTTTTCCTTCTTTACTCATTCTTTATTTTCCTTTCCTTCTTCACTCATCCCAATACTGGCATAATATGATGAATGTACCTTCTCGTCAAGCTACCATCTTTGGTAAATAGACCTTACAGATAATGAACTCATCAGCTAGTTACAACAAAAGTAACAGAAAAGTAACAACCATAAGTCAGTCCATAATCTTGCAAACACTCCCCAATGGTGTTTGCATTTCATAAAAGTGCATAGTTGTCCCTCAAACATTTAGTTTTTGGTAAATGTTGACTTTAAAATATTTCAAGAAACAAACACATTGCCAGTGCGTGCCACTCCAGGTAGTGGATGAGAGGGACCTCAAGCTAAATAGGAAATGTGCTTTTCATTCCATCATCACATTGGAAAATGAGATCTCTTTTTCTTTTTTTTTTTTTTTTTTTTTGGCATTTTCACATGTACTTTGTTTACAGTTTCAAAAGAGAAAGTGAAATACCACTTTTAAGTTTAAATGTGTCATCACAGTTTTGGAGATATACACATATTAAAACTAAAAATACATTTGGAACTTATTAGCAATTTACAATCAAGTGTTTAAGTGCATATATAATACATATTTTTCTTAAACTGTATATTTAGAATCAGATGGATTTTTCTAATTATTTTTACATTGTTGTTACATATAACAATATGTATAAACTTTAAACATCTGATTTGAAAATATTTCTACAACTGTTGCTTTTGTAGGAATCATTTTTAAAGTAAGTTGAGGACGAAGGCAGCTAATGATATAAAGATAGGGAAAAAAACATTTTATTTTTAAAAGCAGTTAATTAACTGGGTAGCTAATTAAAGAGACTACAAAAACCTTGGTTTTAATACTCACAGGTTGTTACTGTGAATATTTATTCTGTTGCATATTTTTCTGTCAGGCTAAGTCTCCAAGTGGGGAATGGACCCTGGCAAGTCTCTGAAAATCGATTGTTCAGAATTCTTAATTATAAGAAAGTAAACAAAGAGCTAGCAAGTTGAAGCAGTGCAGAGTTCTAATGAGTGAATGTTAAAAAAAAAAGAAAGAAAAGAAAAAAAACTGAGCAAAATCAACTCTCTTCAAAGCCAGCAGGCACAACTCTGACAGTCATCCATCAAACTGAAGGTCTCCTTAATAAATGCCAATTACAGGGCATATATGCACAGACGTGGCTAGCATAAGCCATAGGATCATTTCCTTCCGAGAAAATTAGTCACCAAGAAAACACCCAGGCAGTGCAAACGACCAGCCCACCCTATAGTAAGACTTGTTCCTGCTCAGAATACTAACCAGCATTATTTCTTTCTCTCTCTCTCTCTCTCTCTCTCTCTCTCTCTCTCTCTCTCTCTCTCCAACTTAGGAAAAGTTCAGAACCACACAGAATTTTGTTTGGGGTTATACAAATTCCTTCACAATTTGTATAGAAGTCTAACATAACTTTTTAAAAGCCATGACATGCCCATAATGTATACAGAGTCTCTGACTTCCGCTGTAAGCGAGGCTTTTTCCTAACTTAATCATACTCAAATTTCACCCCTTTTAAAGATCCTGATTCAAAAATGTTCACTCATTCTCCACAGTCCACAAATTTATACCATCTCTTCCTGTGGTATTTTATGTGCATAAATTAAAAAAGAATGGCCTCCAATAAGGATTTAAAAATTGAAAAAAATATAGACTTTCTAAATTTAGTTTCGTTTTTAAGAATTTTAACTCTCAAAATATATGTATTAACAAAACATATTTTTCTATGCTCTTATGAAATAATCTATTCGCATTAACCTCACTACCTAGAGGAAGTGCTGAATCAACTCAGAAGTTACACCCTAGGTTTAGGATGATATCACTACATAATCTAGTTTATAGGGGAAATACAGAACTCTTGAGAAGTATCTGATGTATGCCCCACTGGTACACTAGCTCTTACTGTGGAATTCATACTAGCTTATGAATCTCAACTTTCATAAAATGTTGGTTTGCTTCCTTTTTCATTATCTGCCTGACCAGGCACTGAGCCCATCTTCAAATAGGTTTCTTTCCTTTATTTCTTTTTTTTCATTATTTTTAGTTGTAGGTGGACTTAATATCTTTATTTTATTTTTATGAGGTGCTGTGGATCAAACCCAGTGCCTCACACATGCTAGGCGAGCACTCTACCACTGAGTCACAACCCCAGCCCTCAAACAGATTTCTTGATGCCATTTGATGACATCAGGAGAACGAAAAAAACTTTCTTAGAGAGTTTGGCCAGAGTTGTTTAATTCAAAAGCCAAAGGTGCCAATTTTATACCATAGTATTATTTCTTTAAGAAAATAGAGTTTTCCAAAAGAAGAGCTATATCCTACTATGGTGACAGAGATAATTAATGGAGTAAATGAAAACTTTCATGTTTGATATTTTTATGCAAATAGATTAGGATAGTCTGCATTGGCCCCAAGTTGATGTCTTACCTAATTGCCCTTGAAAGTGACATCTTCCATCACACATGCGAACCTGTGCTAAATTCATTTATTTCCATCTTGCCTGAAATTATGATGAATGGTCTGAGCTCTATTCAATTATTTAAAATGTGCAAAGAAACAGAAACAATGAAACTGGCGAAGTCCTCTACATTCTTAGGAACAATTTAGGCTAATTAGCATCAACTTCTCCCCCATTCATCATACCCCTTTAGAAATATAAACAAACTGTCAGCTCTAACCTAACAAACAGATCACTGAGCTACTTAACACAAATTATTCTTACATGAAAAGCTCCTTCTCAGGCAATATTCTCCTTTAGGGCATCTGGGAAGCTGAGCTATTAAAATTGAAGACATATGTTCCAGTCAAACTCAACTCCCGGATTGTAATGATTGCTGTTGTGACAGTTTTCAGTCAGCATACTTGATGCTAGTAACACAGCCCCAAGTTTGAGGGAGACAAAAGTCAAATGGAATGATGCAGGCAGAGCTATGCACATGGAGGACACCTCCTCCTACTATCCTTCACAATTCAGTTAGTGGCTCTCATTTCTCCTGATCTGCTGCAGCTCACAGCTTTACTTTATTTAGTTTGGGGTATTAATGGGCATGAAGTAACAATGTAGTCTGTGACAAGACTGGATTTCCACATGTTATTTTTCACTACATTCTATGAGGCTGGTGCTAGTTAGCTTTGAATATTCAGCTGAATTTTGGCTTATCATTTAAGAAAAACTAGAGAAGATGTAGTTGGAAGGGTTCAAGTAGAGAGACAGAAAATTCATGAAAATAAAAACCTTTGCATGCTAAAAATCAACTGTATGTGCATTCACACATATTTTCTCCCCCACATTTTTCACTGAAGACTTCTGAATCATTTCTCATAAAGCAAACATTACAGTTTGAAAGTGAAGCAAAATCTTCACAAGTTCACTATGAATACACAGATTTCCTAGTAACATGATAAACCATAAAGCCCCTTTAATATATTCCTGTTCTTCAGCATCCTGGAAACATGAATCTCAATGGCACCTACAACTACTTCAATAATGGCATGACCTCACAAGCAGCACCCCCTATGTGGCACTATGTCCGTACTTTATTGAAGCACTTGGATCACCTTTATTTGCTGTAGTGAACGGTTGTTCTTAGCATCTCCTCCTTCTACTACCCACTTAGGTCTCATATTTCCCACCCATCCTGTTTATAGAGATGGGCTACTGGCTTTTTTTAAAAAATAACTTTACTTATTTTTATGTGGTGCAGAGGAGCGAACCCAGAGCGCTCTACCACTGAGCCACAACCCCAGCCCTGGGCTGTTGGCTTCTAAGTCAGTTAGTGTATGCTATCCCCTCAGTCACTGTGATTCCTTTAGGGATGAGCACATTGCTCTGTCTGAGCTAATAACACGAGGAGATATTTGCTGAATACTTCAGGAAACAAGGCTCCTCTCTGTGAGATGATGAAAGTAGGCCTGTAGAAAGCTGAGTAGAGAAATGGAAAGTACTTTGAGATATTGTTGAGCTCCTAGGAAAAGTCTAACATTTATCCCACCCTATTTTAATTTTTCAATTATAATCTTTTTCTGTTAAATAGTTAATAAATAACCTTTGTTGATTAAGGCAATTTGGATGAAGCTCTGTATTCCTTATACTCAAGAGAATCTCACACACATACACACACATATGCTAGTTTTACACCCTATTCCTAACACACAGAGAATGACAGAGAGAGAGAAATTCCTTGAAATATCTTTTGCTTATCTTTTTATAAACTCTTTACTTCTGGGATCATGACTAATATATAAGAAGCTGCTGGAAAATATGCTGAGTTCATTTAGCATAAGGGGAATTCAATTAGGAAAGGAGAACACCTTTCCTAAATTAAAAATAAATAATGTGCCACATTAACCACAGAATGACTAAACAAAATGGTTGCTATCACATTGCTGCCCACTCGGGAGAATAAAAAGTTCTCATTATAATAACCTTAACTGAAAGTGTTTCACTTTACATCATATGTATCTGTATCACAGAAGACTAAAATCTTAATAATCGCGAATCATTTTTTAGTTTATTAAGTAAAGTTATAAAGATGATCTTGTCTCCTGTTCACCCCAAAATTAGGATGTAGGAATACTTTTTCTTTAGTATCCCTAATTACAGTTTCTCTGGATTAGGATAACGAATTGAACTAAATGTTACCCAAGCTTCATTCATAAATATAAAGCAGTACATCAACTTTCAAAAGTTTCTGCCCAATCCTTCACTGCACTATGGGTGGTTTTAACTCCTTGATTATTTGTGAATGCAAAACTGTATATATAACAAATTGCAACTGCAACTGACTAACCTCAGAACAACTGACAAGTGACTAATTACTCCCATAGGTGGCCAAGTGCTTTGGCAATTAGCCCATTTGGGAGAAATTCATTGCATGTAAGAAAGAGGCTTCCTTTTCAAAATATTGACACCTACTTTTTGGAGGATGAATGGAGGGGAGAGGAGTTGTAGGAAAAAAGGGTGAGGGAGAGGATGAAGGGATAAGAAGCAAATGGAAAAATTACTGTTTCTACAAAAAGTAAACCATTTAATATGAATTCTCTCCCAAGGTGATGGAATTCTACCTACCTACTTCCCTGCCAAATACATTTTATGCATTACTGGAAGAAAGGAGTTCAAAGGCTCCAAACATAAAACAATGATAAGGAGATGGAAACATTAATCACCCTGACTTGATCAGTACACAATGTATACATGTACTGAAATATCACCCTGTAATCAATAAATATGTACAACTATTACGTGTTAATCAAAAAAATTTTTAATTTAAGAAAATGGAAATGTTAAATATTCTGATGTGGTTATTGCATATTATATATATACATACTGAGTTGTCACACTGTATCCCATAAATGCATACAATTGAAATAATGATAATATTTTTAAATAAACTAAAAGATAGATCAAGTCATCTAACTAAACATTTTACATAATTCTAAAGTCATCAACATGAACCCATATTTTCTCTTTTGCTTATCATATAAATTTCAGAAATATTTGTGATATTCTAACAATTTTTAAGACTATTTGAATCCGTTCTTCAGAGTAGAGCAAAGAGCATGACAGGATAATGACTGAAAGTACATTTTGTTTTCAGTTATTTATCTGTAGTTATACTATGTCATTAGCTTCCTCTTAAAATATCCCTAAGTCCTAGTAGATAATATTCTGATATAATATGGCAATGTGGTCACTTTTACAACTTAGCTTTTAAGGGTTTCTTTCCATAAAACACTTCAATCAAGAATTAGACAATTTTTCTAAAGACCTAGGTAGTCACCCTGTAATCAGTATTTCTGCTCACCAGCAGCAGGCCTTGGGAACAAGACTGGTAGCACAACAACAATAAAAACAAAAAGTTGCCAGGTGCAGTGGCACACACCTGTCATCCCAGCAGCTCTGGAGGCTGAGACAGTAAGATAGCAAGTTCAAAACCAGCCTCAGCAAAATTGAGGTGCTAAGCAACTCAGCGAGACCCTGTCTCTAAATAAAATACAAACAAGGGCTGGGAATGTGTCTCAGTGGTCAAGTGCTCCTGAGTTGAATCTCCAGTACCCCGCCCCCAGAAAAGTTACCTTACATACCAGACTTGAAAGAAATTGGACATCATTACCACTTGGCTAAGATGATGCCTTTAATATTAAATAAATCAAAACTTTTAATAATTCCCAGCTTGATGAGAATGGGAAAATATAAGCATTTCCATACTTTGTATTAGAAGTAAAAATTAGAGGGAAATTTGGGAGCATACTTCAAAATGTAAAACCAAATGTGTTTGACTCATAAATTTCTCTTCTAGGAATTATTCTATAAATAAACAAATCTGTAAACACACATATACATACTTACATTCATACACATACATATATGTGTATATATATGTTTATATATAACTAGAAACATACACACAGAGATATATACCATTCACACACATGTCTAGATGAATATACATCATTACAGGGATGTATAGTGCAGCATTTTTGGTGCTATATTTTGGATCTAAAATATTTCCCAAAGACCCATGTATTAAAGCCTTAGTTCCAAGCATGCTGTTATTGGTAAATAGTGGAAACATCAAGAGGTACAGCTAGTGTGAGGTTTAAGGTCATTGGATGGTATGTCCCTGAAGAGGCTCATGATATTGTCTATTTTTCTCTCTTTAATTCCTGGTCATGAGGTAAAGAGCTTTGATCCAACAGGTACTTCCAAAACATGAACCAAAAAATATTTTTTTTCTTTATAGGTTGATTATCTCAGGTATTTATTATAGTAACAGAAAGTTGACTAATACAGTTGATAACAGCCTAAAATTTTTTAAAAAAGAAGAAACAAGGTAAATATCATCAGGCATGATTAGTTGAATAAATACAACAAAATTAATACTAGTACCTAAGTTTTATAAAAATGAGGTAGATTACCCTATATACATGTATGATTACACGACTGATGTGACTCAGCACCATGTACAGCCAGAGGAATGAGAAGTTATGTTCCATTTGTGTACAAATGTGTCAAAATGCATTCAACTGTCATGTATAACCAATTAGAACAAGTAAAAAAATTAACTAAAACAAAATGAAGTAGAATAGCTGGGTGTGGTGGCCTATAATTCCAGCTACTTAGAAGGCTGAGGTAGGAGGATTGCAAGTTTGAGGGCAGCCTGGGCAATTAGCAAGACTCTATCTCAAAATAAAATAAAAAATGGGCTGGGGATGTAGCTCAGTGGTACAGTACTTGCCTAGAATGTTGGATGCTCTCCATTCAATCTCCAGTACCACAAGAAAAACAAAAATGAAATAGCTCTATATACAAGAACACAAAAGATATGTCCAAGATAGAATTAGAATGTATTGGAGGTATGTTGTTCAAAGGACACAAAAATTCAGAGAAAAGGAATAAATTCAGGATATCTATTACACAACATGGTGACTACACTTAATGGTGTGTTATATTCTAGAAAATTGCTAAGTGAGTGAACTTTGGATAAGTATGTAAAGTGATACATATACTAATTGGCTCAAATTGGTTATTCCATGATGTATGCCTATTTCAAAACAACATGCTATGCAAGCTGAACATCATTTTTGTCTATTAAAATTAACTTATTAATTATGATGCTAATAACAAAAGAAATAAGCTCTACAAGGGTAGGGATTTTATCTCTTTTGATCGCTGCTATATCACCAGGGTGTAGAACAGTGTTTGGCACATATATACTCAATAAATATTGTTGAATTGAAATAACTACATTATTTAGTGAAAACAAAAATAAAAAGAGATAGACATATATGAACAAGCCCTCAATTAGGTGATCAAAATTAGCATCAAATATGAGATATACATAGACATCATGTGTCAATCAATGTTGTTACATCCTGGAATACGACATCACTTATGTATGTAGTATTTCACCAAGAATGCATAACTAGGTGTCCTTGACCAAGTCAAATAGTCTGGAATTTCTTAGAAGGCCTCGTTTCTAGTCCTAGCTTTGCCACTAACTCATTGAGGAACTTAGGCTATTTCACCTCTCTGGGCCCCAAGTCTCTTAAAAGTCTATAAAATAAGAGAATTCAACCATTGATTCATTCCAAGTCCATTTTTGCTACAAAAGATTTGGTTTTCCAGAATACTACCTCCTTTAACAGAAGTTCTTCTGAATTGCATCATTCATATAAATAAAACATGATGACTGTTTTCTAAAAATGACTACCTAACTGATCTCTTAAAAGGTCTTAAATCTTATTTTACGCCTTTGGAGTTCAGGCCACATTGATTTGTAATAGTTTGGGATTTCCCAAAATCAGTGACAAAGCATATGATATCCTTTCCCTGCTCTTTATTATCCCTGTCTTCTCCAGGGAGCATTTCTCTGCTTTTTTCCTCTGTCTACCTAAAATCCTTCTGGTGTGATCATCAGAGAGCTCCTAACCAAATAGAGCACCATTCTCACATCTCTTTCCCCTTAACATTTAAACTGTGCATTGTTGAAAGGAAATTTAATCCATATGCTTCTAAGTAATTTACCCTTAACATATCAAAATATTCATTTGTAATAGTTTCTTCTTGTTTCAATAATCCTCCTGAGTCTTTTTAAGGGCTGTTATTCTTTGCTGAGTTTAGTAGTAAAAAATGGAACTTAACTCCAGAAGGGCAGTTCTTCTTCATCCTTTTAATTTCTCACTCACTTGGTAGACTTTACCAGGATTTTCCCCCCTTAGATAAAAGACAAAAAAAAAAAACCAAACAAACAAAAAAAAAAAACTTAGCTCTAATACTCTTTATTCTCTTTCAGTTACATAATAAAAGTGTTAGAAAAATTATTGCTTACTGTGTGCCAACAATGCCATGCTTTGTACTGACAGCTTCATATGTATCTTCTTTAACATTTCACATTCAATGAGTAAGCATAATTCTTTTTCCTACTTTTCCAGATTCAAAAGGCAAAGCTCCAGAGACTGTTGCCTAAAATCACATAATTGGTAAGAACCCAGGTGTTACTAACTCCAAATACTGCACTGTACTTTTCATACATTAAATTTGAAAATAATCCCTAGGTAGTGTTCCAACTTCCATATCTGAAGGCCTTGCTGATAGGTCTTTTCCATCTCTAAAACTTTCACTACTTATCCTCTATATTTTTATTTATATTTTTCCTCTTTCTTACTTTTGAAGTCTGCTTGTTAGACTATGTGTGAACACTCAAAATAACTTCATATATTTTAATTGTTAAAATTTGGGGGGCAAGCAAGTGTTTAACAATAGGATAAGGGTCTAACAAACTTTAATAATGCAACGGATTTTAAATAATGGTTTGCAAAGTTTTTTTAAATATTCTTTTATTTGTTGATGGACCTTTATTTTATTTATTGATTGATTTGTATGTGGTGCTGAGAATCGAACCCAGTGACTCATGCATGCTAGACAAGCACTCTACCACTAAGCCACAATCCCAGCCCTTGCAAAGATATTTTAAGAGACATTACACTATAATGACAACTTTAAAATGCAGATGTAGAATTATATATATGATTTGCATTTTAATGCATTTATACAAACACCCATATGTGTACAAAAATACGATCTAATGAAAATGCATCAAATTCTTAACATTTTAGCTATGGTACTGGGAATTGAATTCAGAGGTGCTTTACCACTGAGCTACATACCCAGTCCATTTTTATTTTTTATTTTGAGACTGGGTCTTGCTAATTTGCTTAGTGCCTCACGAAGTTGGTGAGGCTGGCCATCCAGAGAACAGAAAAAATATTGAATAAAAATTTTAGAACCAGATGCCACCATTTTAACTATCTTAGTATTTTCCAAAAGAGCTACATTGTACTTTCAGAAAATAGATCATCAAAGCCAAACAATATTTCTAATAATAAATAAATTTATACATATCAATTTCAATAATACCTAGATTAGTGGTCAAAGAGAACTGAAGCCTCTTCTGGTCCACATTGGTTAGGAATGCATGTTTAAGGTGCTGTGGGAAACAATGTGCTGTAAGTAATAAACATCCTACCCTCGCTGTCAGTTAAAAGGAAAGGAGGAAGCAGAGAAGAGATATTACACTAAATGATGTGAGCTGAAGTTTCTGAGTCCTGGCTTCCAAAGTGGTTCTGATATTTTAACCTACTTAGGGATTCTAAATACCACAGGAGCTTCTAACAAGGGTTTAATCAATACTCAAAGCATAGTCTGATTTGGGTTTCAGAATAAAAATAGTCACCCTGGAACAACTACTATGTTTCCATCTCCGTTCCTTCATTTAACTCTTTCAATAAGCAGGTATCGTTTTTCTATATTTAGGAAATTATGACTCAGAAACTGATGCATTTGCTCAATATCAGAGTTCACAGGAGGTAGAGTTAGTATTTGAATCCTTCCAAGATCCATGTTCTTTCTATTATGTTCTTCTTTTTCTCCTACTTCAACCTTTCCTTGCTATTTATACAATCAACCAGGATCTTCATGCTAATCTAACTAACCCAAAGCCCCAAATATTGCAAAGGAACTACTGCCAGTTGTAATATTTTATTTATCTATCCCATCTCTGATCTCAAATCAAATTCCAATTACTTGTGAGTTACTGAGATGAGTAAGGTATCAAGTTATGACTCATGCTTTGATAATTAAGTTAAAATTGATTTAATAAAAAAGCATTTATTATTTGGAGGAAATAAAAATTTTACATATCCACTGAGTATTTGGATCATAGCTTCTAACTCAAGAGTAAGGATTACATTCTGAAATCCAGAAAAATTATGTGAAAAGGCATAAGTACAGTAGAAAAGCATCTGCCATGATATCACTCATTCAGTCATAAGACACTTATCAAGCAATTGCTGTTTGCCAGGATGCTCTCAAGGTATTTACCAACCACCCATGCATGCCTTTTAAAGGCAAACCAGAACTGATCCTAACCCTGAATCTTTTAGTTCTGTCAACTTAAAACTTGACATCTAGCTCAGGAAAGTAATAGGACACATGCAGAGAGGATAATTTCTGACTTTCCACCTCTCATGGATCACTTTACTGCAATCAGGATAGGTCATCATACAAGGTATCAGATCAATACCCACTGACAACCTTCCCTCCACTTCATAAATGGACACCAAGTAGGGTTGTGAAATAGTTTAGTTCTATTATCAAAACAGAACAATAACACAAATAACATTTTATTATAAATGTCTGTTAAAATTAAAATGTTTAAATAAAGTCATTTTGTAGTTAGAAAATAACCTTCTTTCAAATTAACACTTAAATAGAAAATGCCATTGTGTAAATGTGTTTTCCCAAATTCTTAAAGTGGAGTCTAATCAACAATGTGATACTATTAAGAGGTGGAGTCTTTATGGAGGGAGTGATGAAGTCATGGAGTGGAGTCTTCATGAATGATATTAGTGCCCTCATAAAAGAGGTCTGAAGGAGTTTGTGGACCACTTCTTGTTCCACTTCTAAGGATGGAACAAGAAGGTGCCAATCTATAAGGCAGAGAGCTAGCCCTCACCAGTTACTAAATCTTCTGGTGCCTTGATCACAGCCTTCCAGCCTCTAACACTTATGAATAATAGATTTCTGTAACTTATAAATTACCCAATCTAAAGTTTTTGCTATAACAGCCTGAGTGAAACAAGACAGGGAAATAAAACATGGATAAAGGTCTAAAGTAATGAAATTACCAATGTGTGTGTGTGTGTGTTTCTTTTTTTCCTATTGCTGTGGCTCATAACACAAACTTAATTTGTATCATGTTCCAGGCAACTGTGATAAGGCTTTTACATATACTATGTCATCACATGTGCATACAGACCAAAAGAGGAAAGCATGTTTTGCTTTCCTTTTCTTTTTTAACCCTCTTTTACCTTCAAAGAAGTTAATGCTTAGAGAAGTTAACTATTTCACTTAAGATCACACAGGAGGTGGCACAGCGCAAGGTCTATAACTTGAGCACTTATACTCTTAACCACTACTGCCACACTGATGCCTAATGTTCTAAGAAATCCATGAAGGCAATAGCCTGCCCAAATTCTTTATTTGTGTTTTCCTGTCCATTACCATAGCACCTGAAATATAACAACTTTAAGTCCTCAGTATGCATTTGTTCTCTGTCCATACTGATGTATGTGGAGAGGGGGAGAGAGAAACAGTGAAAGAGAGTATATAATATTTTGAGATATATTTTATATATATATATATATATATACACACACACACACACACACACACACACACACACACATACATACATATATGTGGATATGAATAAGAGTCAGTTTCAGTCAGGTAAATAGTATGAGCCATAAGGGTTTCCAGAGATCTCATCAAACCTATTTTCCTTTATATTATTTATCATTGGCACATCTGATCTGGAACATAATATTAGAATACCAGGTAGAAGCCAGAGGTGAAACAAGGTCAAAATGAATGAACAGCAGAGACAGGAGTTAACTTTTCAAACTAAACAAGAGGTTTTATTTGAGGACCAAGGCAGGAAAGTAATAATGCCAAGGATACTGACACTTAGCAAATAACAGGAAGTAAGCCAAATTCTGAAGTACAGGAAAAAGTTGGATTCGGAATCCCATACATACCAAATAAAATAGATCATCAAGGTATTCAGAGTACTAAATTATTAATGACTTTAGTCATATGTGGCCTAAGTCAAAAGGGCTCAAAGAAAAGGGGCTCTCTAATTATAAACACAAAACAGAAGCCCAAGATATCCAGATAGGACCAGAGATGTGGACCTTCTTTCCTCAGGACCTTCTTTCCTACCCAGCAAATTAATTATAGGGGAAATGCCTTTCCCATCTTAGATTGAGCTTTTTAATTTAAAAAGAAAGGACTTCAGGGGCTGGGGAGATAGCTCAGCTGGTAAAGGGCTTGCCTCCCAAGCACAAGGCCCTGAGTTCGATCCCCAGTACCGCAAAAAAAAAAAAAAAAAAAAGAAAAAGAAAAAGAATCCAAGAAAGGACTTCAGTGTGAAGATAAATCAAGACTATCTCTTCCAAAAGAAGAAGCCAGATATCTACTAATAAAATTCTATTTCATCACACAACCAAAATGCTCCAAGATGAGAATTAGTTTGCTACTGCTCTTTCCATGTACATGTATAGATATTCAAAAGCATATCAAAATGTAGACAATATTCCAAGAATTTATTCGTAAAGTGCTCTTGGAATAAAAAGAATGTTCTTTTGATTTTGCTTATATTAACAAAGCAGTTGTCATAGACAATATTATATTCTATTAAACAAGAACACATAGTACCTAAAAAGTACTGGGCACTGTTTTAAGTATTTTACTCATTTGACCCATATAACAACCTTATATCATATTATTATTATCATCATCCCCAATTTACTAAGAAACTGGAGAACAAAGAGATTAAGTAACTCACACAAGAGCTCCCAGCTTAAAAAAATGAATATTCTAAGATTCAAGCCCAGCCATTCCCTGTCCTGTAACTGTCACATGTATTTTGTATATACTTGGCAAGAGCACTAGGAGCACAGGGGAAATCTGAGAACCACAGAGAAGCAGAAATATGTGAGAATGAGTTGTGGGTCCTGGTGAAAATAAAAATAGGTCTCAGTTTCCCTGTGACATTTCTAGTTTGTGCCTGTTGTCACAGTATAATTATTAATAGTATTTATTGTCTTTCCCAGTAATCTCTAAGTTTAATCAAGTTTGGGTCAATTTGTTAGGTCCTATTTTACAAAGGGCAAAATTCCAGCTTTGTTGTCTATAATGTCCCCATCTGTAAAGTTGGAATGTTAACACTTGCCCCCTTTCTAACTCCTAAGAAGTTATTGTCATATTATGCAGAATACAAATGTAAGGTGTTATAATGTCTTTCTAATGTCAGATAGTTGTATAGGGAGCTTTTACAACTACTGACCTCCCATCATGTGCTGTGCATGCTTTACACTTACTATTGGAATCATGACCCTGAGTATATAATGCCTTTTTATTCTTCCAAAACAAACATTTATGACAGAAACTTTGGTGTCAGAATAAAGTACAAACAAATAAATCATTAAGTCATTATTAACCATTATTACTGAACCAGAAACTATGTCAAGGAACTTGAAAAGAGAGTTTTGCTAATTTCATTAAATAACATCCACTTTATGGTTGACTCATTATTCCACTTAAGTCAGAAAAATGAGTATAATAAAAAGAATAAGCTATTTTGTTATTTAAAGAACAGTTAAAAAGGGCAAGTACTGATAAGTTATTCATGAGAAAGAAGAGGTGTAGATTCATTTTACAAAGGAAAAAGTATACTGAAATCCTGCAAGTACAGTAGTGAGTTGGAATTTAGGGGAAAAATCACCTAAATATTGGAAATTAAGCGGTGTGTGCTCTGTCAGTCAGTGTGTGCATGTGTACCCTTTGTATACTGGCTTTTTAGTGTAGAAATCCCAAAATAAACAGGAGAAAAAAATAACTTCTAAAATGGATAAACATATATTTCTTTTTATCTTTTCCTTAGTTTTCCAATCTCTGTTCTGCAATGTCTACCTATGATCTCCCCTATACTCTAATTTCTAAGATAACAGCAATTTTATTACAACTTCACACTTTCCTTCTCCCCTTTAGTTTATTATCTCACTAAATGTATTCATCTCTGTGACTGAAGATAGAGGAATAAAACTTCTTTTATAATGTATGTTCATTTTTTTTCTTAATATTGTCTTTCTGCAAAACTGAGTTTGGATCACAGTTTTCTTGCCTATAAAATGAGAAGTTTCAATTAGTTGATCCCCATGAAATTCATGGCTTTGTAGATCATGTGGCAATGTATTATGTGATGAGGGAGCTTAATAAGTGCTTCAGACTAAGACAAGGATAAAGAAGATGATGGTGTGAATGACTATATCTCACTTTTGGGTATGTGTGTGGAAATGGATGATCACCATAACAATTAACTCAGTTTTAATTAAGCAATGAATACCTGGAAAAACAAGAAAAAGAAAGAACCAGTGAAAGAAGAAAAGAAAGAAAGAATGAATGAAAGAGAGAGAGAGAGAGAGAGAGAGGAGAAAGAAAGAAAGAAAGAAAGAAAGAAAGAAAGAAAGAAAGAAAGAAAGAAAGAAAGAAAGAAAAGGAGAGAAAGCAAAAGAGGAGAGAGAAAGGGAGGGAGGATATAAGTGATATAAACAAGAAAGAAAAAGAAAGGGAGAGAGGGAGAAGAAAGCAAAGAAACAAGAATAGAAAGGAAAAACCTTTGGGGTATATAAAAACATATAAAATGTGAGATTTGGAGCACTACTATAATTTCTTACTGCAGTGAAATTTTATCTGTTTGTCATGAGAATAAAATGCAAAGCCAAGATATATAAATGTAATTTTGGCTTTCAGAAATACCTTTTTATCTCTACCTGTCAGACAGAGCAGTTGTAGAAGTAAATAATGGCATGCAGTGAGGGGACCTATGTGTTAGCAAGGAAGCCACTTGAGTTTTATGGATCTGGATTTTATCATGGTTCCTGAGACTTCTCAGAGTGTGAAATAATGGGAGAAATTATATATAACTTTTGTCCCCTACAGTTTTTTTCTACATTGCATAACTGTCATATGGTTGACTAATTCCCTTCAGTGGATAACCTGAGGTCTTCATGGAGAAAAATAAAAGGACAAAACATTTAATGAGTCCTATTTGCCAGTTATATTCCCACAGAGACATGAAATTGTTAACACTGCATGTCAAAAACTAAATCACAGCTTAAATGTATATGATAGAAGCAAAATATTACAATATTATTAAAATATGTATGTTTATTCTTTATAAGATCATAGTATTCCAAAAATCAGAACTTGTAACTTTCTATGAAAAACAGTTTTATACTTTTGAAAAAAATGCATAATTGTGTAAAACAATAGTTTGTGAACACTACTTCAGGCTTTCTAATCATGCTGTAGGGAATCCAAAAGCTCATTTCCTCTGAACTTCTATTACTTATGTTTTATGTTAAAAGGTTACATTGGTTTGCAAAGGCATTGGTTAGCCAGAAAACTAGTCCCTAGAACACTTGCTTCATTATTAAATGCAAAACAATACACTAAGTGGCAGGATGAAGGCAACTGTGCAAAATGTACTAAAATTACCTAATAGTTTTATAGAGAACAGGTGAATATCATTCCATTCTGGAGTAGTAAGCACATCCCCTTGAAAAAGGGCATGCACTTGCTCTTGCAAGCATGAAAGCATCTTCATCTTCCTTGATTTCTCAGAAGGAAAAACATAGTATGTCACAGTAGTTGCTTTTCAGTTGCTATGACAAAAAAACAGCTAAGAAAATCAACTTAAAAGGAGGAAAGGCTTATTTTGGATCAGTTTCAGGGGTTTCAGTCTCTGGGCACTTGGACTCCAGTGTTTCATGGCCTGTGGCGAGGCAAAACATCATGGCAGGGAGTGCATGGTGTTGCAAAACTGCACCTGCAGCTCAAAGACAGAAATGAGACGAAGGGGCTGGGGCTTCACTATAACCTTTAAAGGCATGCCTTCAAAGACCTACTTCCTCTAACTAGGCCCCACCTCCTAAAGTTTCCACCACCTCCCAATAGCCCAGTAAGCTATGAATCCATTAAGAGATTAATCCATCAATAAGGTCAGAGTTCTTATGATCCAATCACTTCCCAAAGCCCTCACCTCTGAACACTGCTGCCTTGTGGACCAAACCTTCAACACATGAGTTTCCGGAGGATATTTCAGATCCAAATTATAACACATTTACAGGCTGCCTGCTAGGGTTAAGAACAGAGGAAAGAGTGATGGGGTCACTTGAAATTCATTTCTCTCCAGGCCACTCCCTCCTTGTTCTGAGAATGGGCTAAACTCCACCCACACAACCTCCCCAGCACCATAACTTAGGTTTTTAAGGGACTCCATCATTTAGTACTCATTGTCATTTGAATCTATGGCAATGAAAATATTTCAGGCAATTGTTTATCAATGACTAATAGTAAAATAATGGAGGAACAATCTTCTTTAACCAGCACTTATCTTACATGTTACTTGGTTTTAAAGAGACCAAAAACAACAACAACAACAAAAAAAAAACCTACTTATTTTTTGAACAACAAAATCACAGAGAGAAGAATGTCGTGGGCCAAGTTAATGCACAGTATATTGGGAAGATAATCTAGTCTAAGAATAAAAATACATGAATTCTGTCTTTGAAACCTTTGAAAGTTTACATCTTCTCTCTAAGCCTCAGTGTTTTCACGTAAAATAAGGAAACTGGGTTCAATTGAAGATATTTAAGCTTTTCCTGAGATGAGAATTTTTTGCAACAAAATTTGCTAATGAGCCCAATTTGTGAAACTGATAAAGTGACCCTGATCTGATTGAAAAGAAGGCAGGAAACTCAAGCATCACCAATCACCTTCCTGCCTGCCCTCTTCCCAATCCACATGCAAGCCACCAAACTTTAGAATCTCTAAGGTCATTTCTGTGATTCCAGGTGGATGACAAAAAGAATAAATAAAGCAGATATTAGTCTTCAAAGGCTAATACTAAGCTGTCTCAATCTCAGGAAAAGAGTTTAAGAGAAAGATAAAGGGAGAATTGATGGCCCTCTCTCAGTGGTTCTACATTCTAGCTAGTGGAGCCTTATTTTAGAAAATGCCTTTTATTTGCTATCATTCACTTCTGGTTTAAAAAGCTGAAGAGTTGAATGATGGACTCATTTATAAGGAATAAATTTATTATTCCTTCCTTAAATAATAAATTCATATTTATTAAATAAATGTCATATTTCTTACCCATTTCAATTCACTCTTCTCTAAGGAGAGCCAAATGATGCATAAGATACAGACTGTTCCTATACATTTACACTTATTCATCATAATTCTAAGCAAAGGGGAGAAAGAATAAAGAGGGGAAAGGAAGAGAAAAGGGGAGAGGAAAAAAATCAAACATATTAATTAGAGTGCTTTGGCAGAGAATATAGAATTGTCCTCCAACATTCATTCTCCTCTTCCATACTTTTAGTAATAGAATACCTCCCTCCATTACCTCTTACTTTTAGCTGAACACCTAATTTTCTCTCTCCAAATTTCACTTTCCAGTCTTTTCCAGTCAATGGAATATGAAATGTCATAAGCTATTTCAGATAGTATTTGTATTAAGAAAGCTGCTTTCTCCCCCATATGAAACTCAGGCTGAGATTAGGACATGGTGATAATTCATTTGTCTTTTAATGTACAGATGGCGATCATATTCTACGGAAGGCAGAAAAAATTAGAAGTAACATAGATTCCCTGACATTATAAAAGAATGTCCTGTATGCCTTCTTCCTTTTCTGAGTCACTATATTGTAGGGTCTCTTTAGTACAGAAGCTTAGATTATATCCCAATGAACTTAAGCTTTTCAACCTTATTAATGCCTAAAAACAAAAACAAAATGAAAGGAAGGAAGGAAGGGAGGGAGGGAGGAGAAAGGAAAAGAAAGGACAGGAGGGGAAAGGAATAGAGGCCAAGAGACAAACCTCATTATGTGCTTCTATCTCTGTTACCAGGGTATTTCCCTAGAGTGTCTTAACTCTTGCTCAGTTCTTGGAGTGTCAGACCACACTAAGAAAGCTTCGTAAAGTGATTCTGAGGGTTTCCATGGACATTTCAGGTAGGTCATATTTCAAAAGTCCAAAAGAAATTTCAGCAGGAGGCTGAAATCATTCACTGTAGTCACATACTAGCTATGGCTGTCTGTTAGTTTCCTATTACATGGAGCTTAAAAGTATAACTTTTTTGCTATCACACAAATACCTCTATCTTGCTTTTTAATTTAGCTTGATAGATTTAATTAAATATGAAATATGTCTAATCTCTTTACTGTTTACTTCCATTTCTCATGAAAATAGGAAGTAATAGAGTGAATTACAAAGACCATGTTCACAAGCTGAGCACATACAGACTGTGAGTATAGAGCATATAAGAAAGCACGAAGCAGTATTAATTTATTTTATCATTGATATTGCTTTCTTTCTTCAGAGTCTTTTCTCTAGTAATTTGGAGAATACCATATGCAATTATTAAAACTTATGGTTTGACATAATAATGTTAAACTTCTCTCATTTGGTATATTTATATATTTACTACTAAGATATTTGAAAGCTATTTTTTAATCCAATATTGATAAGCATTGATAATGGGGCTGGAGTTGTAGCTCAGTGGTAAAGTGCTTGCTTAGCATATGTGAAGCACTGGGTTATTGTTAGCACTGCATAAAAATAAAAGTATTGTGTCCATCAACAACTAAAGAAAATATTTTTAAAAAGCATTAATAATATATTTTAATAGTCTAGGAAATTAAGCATTAAAAATTGTAGAGAAAAATAGGTTAGATATGATGATGTAACAAAAATGTATAGCATGTCCTGACATTCCATTTTTCTTCAGAGTTTTGTTTGCTTTTCCTCCTACGTACCAGAATAAAACATAGAGTTATAATCAACATGTGATGACAAATGGTCTCAGGGTTGGGTTTGCATTCTTCTAAATATATTGGCATTTGTAAGCTGGAAAAGATAGATGTAATCAACCACCCTCAGACAAAAGTAGGATGACTATTCTGGCAAAATGTTCAAACCACATTAAGCCCTAATTTGAAATGATGTTTGAAAGAAAGCAATGCAACTAGGACCAATTTATTTGTACAGCAACTAAAAACTGAACTCACTCAACATATTTAAGAGATGGAAACAATTAAATGTGTTTGTTTTCTAAATAGACCAAGTATATTAGAAACTTCGAAGATTAAAAAAAAATTTCAATTTTACTACACTCTATTATTTGTTGCTGCACAAATACTTAAATCATTTTCTTTAATGGCCCTCTGAGGTTGTTCTAATAAAACATTCTATTTTTAAGACTGAATAAACAGTATGTTTAATTTCACATTATCAAGTCGTAGAGTTCCATTTTAATTAGCAGCATATAGAAGGAAGTACTGTGAAGTGTGAATCAGCTTAAGCAAAATATCATTTATGAGGGGTATTCTTGGTTTTCATTCTTGTTTAAAAAAACACTAAAAAAGATGAATTTTTATCCTTTATCCTTGGATACAAATCAAATTTTAATGGTATGCTGAGAAAATTAGGCATAATTATGTCATGTGAGTTCTCTTAGGTGCATACCTAGACACAACAGGCATTTCTGCTGAAGATAACAATTGCTATGGCTCCAAGGAGACTGAAATAGTGATGTTGCTATCCAGAATAACATCCTGCTCCAAATGTGGGATGGCTAAATACCAGCATATCATCAAGTCTTTGGCTAATACATGTACCCTGACCACTCAATCAAGGAGTATCTTTAAGACCAAGTGTCCTAGACTCTCCGGCGTCTTTTCTCTAGGGCTCTATTCTGACAAGCCTGGCTAACAGAGGTGGCTCTTTACACACCGTAATGAAGCCCAGGTTGTGAGGGCAGTCCTGCCAAGCTCCCACTGAAGTTTGCCAAGAATTGATGCTACAGAGTATTGAAAACAGGATAGGGCTCTTGTCAGTTCTCCTCCTCCACACCACTAATTTGTGGATATGTCTGATGAACATTTGAATGAATACATGTGAAGTGAAATTTTTTTTTTTCCATAAGGAACACACATTAACAGCAAAAGTACAGTATGAGGCTTGCCCCTTCATGCAAGAACAGGAAAGAATGATAGGAAAAGAAGAAAACTCACTAATATTTTCTTTCCAGAGTTTATTTACTGCAGAAATACTAACATATTCAAGTGCACCACATGTTCCTAACAGTGGCTGTTACTCCTAGAAATCCATCTAGGGTTAGGATAGTATACTTGACTTTGATGTGTACCTATTCAAGCTACTGGAAAAGGGTTAAGGAGATTCTGCTGATAATAGCATTCAGCCTGAGAGATATTTACATGACTGAAATACTAGTGAGACAACAAAAGCATGACTGAAACGTCAAGTTTAATGAATCGCTTCATTCTACACTATTATATGAATTCATATAGAGCAAGTCTAAAGCATTTTAATTGAGTTAAAAACCAATGAATACTTCAGATACTATAATTGTATTATTCAGCACTTCAGCTAAAGTATTTAAAGATTTCAAGTTCTTTTTCTATTTAAAAAGTACATTAAGAATGAAAATATAAGTAATATATGTAATAAATAGATTTTAAATAAATTTACATTGTAGATTTATATACATGATATAGAACCCGTACAGGGGAACACATGAGGGATAAAATACTTTGAAAAGAATTTTAAAGGAAAAGTTTTTTAAAAGTTAAGTATTACTTAGAAGCGCATAGTCATAAATCTTAATTCAGTCAGTAAGTGCTAAGAGCACGTGTAAGATACCATATTTCAATTATCACAGCACATAACATACATCACGATATCCTGTCTTTTGAGTATCCTAGTGAATGTCCAGATCTATGTCCTGTCTGTGGTAACTAATTTTAAATATCCTACTCTTAATTGGAGTTTTTAGAGAAGAACTACCTTAAAATACCTATATATCCACCTGATATGCATCTTATAACGCTTAAAATACACTAGTTCTAAAAGGCATACATATGTTACTTCTTCTGAATTCAGCATTATGTTTTAAGTTTGTGGACATACTATTGGAAGCCTTTGCTAGTCAGACCTTTCCAAACTAACCAGAACATATCCTTTTAATAAAAAATAATAGCTATGTTCTCATTTTCAAAGTTTGAGATTAAAACCTACAGTGAAAGAATCCAGCTGAGAAGAAATTTCCTTTTGGTTAAAAAAAAATAATGTCATTAAATTTATCGGAACAATATGAAATGAAGATGTTGTTGTTGGGTCTTTCACTTATAATGGAAACCAAATAGGCTTGCTGGCTTAGTAAAACCCATAAATTATTTGTCACATAACCTTTCAACAATAATTTTAAACATTTAAAAGATAAGTTACAAAAGGAAATCCACTATCTTTGATAATCAAACTAAAAAATTATGGATCTTTTTGTGTGATTTAATTGCACAGATTTAAAAAAAAAATCACATAATCTCACGTGTTAAAATATTTCCTTTACATATTTTAAGCATGGCAAGACAGCTTCTCAAAACATAACTTTAGAATTGGGTGCCATTGCAACTCCAGATTCAGATCCTTTGACAGGGCAGCTTGGTTTGCTAATCTTGGCCTATATTTTTAAAAACAACTAACTACAACTTTACGTGGTAGCATTCTATTTTCCCCCATAATTTATAGCCTAAAAATGTAGTTTTAATTACTTTTGATATTGAAAAAGAGAACAATTACTCATTTGAGTTTTCAACAGAGAGCTAAAAGGTACAGGAATCATCCTTTTGAAATCTGGAATGCAGGCAAAACAGTGAATGTGAATAGAAACTAAATAAATAATTCCTCCCATCTAAACTCTTTTTTTCAGGCCATCAGTAGCCTATGCCCTATAAAAGAAATGGTGAAAAATTTATTCCTAGGGAACAGTTTATTTACCATAAGATGTGGATCAGTAAAGTGTTTTGTGTCCTGGAAATTTAAAGTTAATTCTTACTGTGAAAGTTTTAAGAAAACAAGCACATCATAAACATACTTCTGCATTTTAGAGCTGGCATTCATTTTATTTGAGAAAACTATTTTTTATTTTTTCTATTTTTTACAGAATGCAATTTGATTCATTGCACATTTTTTCTATGTTCCTAGCGTCAGCATTCTTAGATGTGTAGAAATGAGAAAAGTAACTTAATAGCATCCTTATATAACCAATCTAATATAACATACATCAGAGTACGCTTTCATTCTCTACATGGGAATAAAAGGAGTGGGGGAAGGGTAGAAAATGAAATCCCAGGAGATAAACTGAGTTTAGCTAAAATGATACTTTTCTAAAAAGAATTTTAAGCTGCTTCAAATAGTCATGTCAAGTCAGAGCCGAGGCTCAATACTGCCATCTTCTTCTGAAAAGCAGAAATACAAGAAGCAATCTCAGGATAAAAAGCAGGTAGTTAGTGAATACATAAAATTCACTAAATATATCATTTATATATTTGTCATTTTGGAGAGGAAGTTCACTAAAGATTATATGTAATATATATATGCTTATATTTATATATATCTATACTATATTATACATTTTATTAAATTAACAAATATTTCTGAACTATAAAATGCTTGTGTGTGCATTTGTGTGTGTGTGTGTGTGTGTGTGTGTGTGTGTGTGTGTGAATCCCCTCCTCCTCCAAAGAGGAGCAGGGAATATATAGCTAATTTGTTTATCCTATTATTTAAAGTTCAATTTATTTTTCTTATTTTGAGGACATTTAAGGATTGAAATAACTACTAAGGCAGTGGACAAAGCCAACCCTAAATTTAGGCACAGTCACTAAACTATTTTATTTTAGGGCTTTTACTCCCAGATACTAGTGGTTTCCTTACCTAATATGTGATTGCTGAAAACTTACCATTAGAGTACGCTACTTACCATTAGAGTACGCTATCAGAGGAGCAGAGAGTGTAGTTATACAGCACTTGCCTTAGCATGCAAGAGATCCTGGGTTCTAAGGCCAGCACTCTCCCTTCCCCAAAAGACTTTTTAAATTAAAAACTTTCAGCTCTATTAAAATGTAAATCAATCACAGAGATGTAAATTTGTAATGTATTAGCAAGTACATAGATCTTACTGTGCATTATTCTCAGGTAGTGCTGCTGCAAGTTCCAGGACAATGCCAGTTTATGCCTCTTGTACCAGAGTAATTATTAAAAACTTTCCTTTCAATCTTGATTAGATATATGCTTACCTTATTCTTAACTCCTTTTCTGAGGGTAGGATTTAGCAGAAGAGAGGAGACCATTGTGGCAAATAGGGGAGGCACTACCAAAGTGATGGGGAGGAGAATGGGAGGGTTAAAAGGAAAGCGCTTCTCAGAGAAGTGCAGTTGTGGGTCATTTAACGTGCAGCATATGTTGTGAGAAAGGTTCTGTTAGGTGATTTCATGATTGTGCCAATATCACAGCATATACTTTCACAAACCAAGATGAAATGTGTCAATCCTCTGATGTGGCTGCTTGATGCCATCATTGATGCAATCAAAGGATACGGTAAAGAGGAGATACATGAGGCTGCTGCTGGTGAAACAAAGCACTGTTTTATAGCAAACTTCTTAATATATATGAGTAGAGCCACTCTAAAATAATAATAACAATAATAAGTATAGTGTAGTGTCTATTACCATCAAGTATTATGAACTGTACATACTTGTATGTACTATAATTTAATATGACTAGCCATTTTGTTTACATCAGCTTCACCAAAAACATTTCAGCATTTGAGTAATGTGTTATACTACAACATTATGATGGCTACAGTGTCTCCAGGTGATGGGAATTTTTCAACTCCATTATAGAGGTCAAGGGGCAAAAGGACAGTCAGTGTAGTCAATGAATGATTGGGTCAGGAAGATGGGGACTGATTCAAGAGGAAATAAAACGCTAATACCTCCAGAGCACTTCTCCAACCTGTTACCAAGGTTACCTGCCTCCAGGGAATTGTTCCTGCCTGCAAGGAGTTGTTAATGAATGCCGCCTGGGCAGCTCCTTTCCAGCCTGCACCCCTGAGTTGCTTTGTTTTGGCACCCTTGTATCACTTCACCTTTTGGTCACTGGTCACACAGGCAAGAGAAGAGGCAGAGGGACATTATAACAAAGGAAATCTAAAATCTATAAAAGGGACTGGACACCCCATTCCCTTGGGCACCAACTTGGACCCCTTCCACTTCAGAGGAGTCTCTGTCCCTCTCTTTCTCTGTTCTATCCTTTAAACCTTTTTGCTCTTGCCTGGGTGTTTCTCAGGTGTTCAGTCTTCAACACCTGCAGAACTGAACTCCAATCCTTTAGTCAACACCAGTATTATAATCTAATAAAATCACTATCATATAAGTAGTCCACTCTTGATTGAAAGGTCATCGTATGGCATGACTGTATTTAGTTACTGCCTTAATAGGGCTTAAAGGGCAAAAAAATCACAATGCAACACCATCTTGACAATAATAAAATGTATATTTGGCTAACAAATACATTAAAGCACCAGATTTAGCTAATTACTATGTTTACAGCTATTTATGGTTTTCCTGAAGAACAAAGGTACTACTTTGGAATCCCTTTTGCTAAATGAACAGAGTACTACTGCAGCCATTTCTCAGTTCCAAAATAAAGAGAAATATATACAGAACCAGCCTGAGAGAATTAGGCCTAGGGGAGCTTGCCATTCTACTACATGTATTTTGGCCCTGTGTAGCAAAACACCTTTTTGCCTCTGGTAATAGTGAGATCTATGGGTAAATCCTAGAAGGAACAACTGAAGTTATTAGCAGTGTCAGTTGTTAAAGTCACTCATAGACTGAATAGCTCTTTTGATCTGACTGATACACAAAAAACACATATCCTTAAAGGTAGAGTTTCCATTCAAGAAGGGCCTTAGGCCCAAGGGGGAAAGGGAGAAATCTGATCACTCTTACCAAAAACATAATCATATAGGGATCAATGCTCTAACACCATGCAGGGTAGAAGGAGATTCAGTGCTCAGACTTTGAAAACAGAAGATAAGAAAGAGACAGTTCTATGAATCTATCAAAAGAACACATTTTATATAAATCTTAAGAATTATATTAAAATTTTATCACAAGACACAATAATATGTTTTTATACCTTCTAAGTTCAATAATTTAAACTTCCAGTATTTCTTTGAGTAAACTATGAAATGAAATCAAGCTTAAGAGAAGTTCCCCCATTCCTCTAGTATCTAAGAATCTTTATATAACTTATTGGAGCAAATTATCTCCTCATCCACAACCTCCAAATTTAATCAGAGTGTTGTAAACATTTTACTTTTAGCCCTTTTAACACAAAGCATATATTTTACATGCAATTTATGTCATTCAAAATAATCTGTCTTGAAAAGTTATAAATTATATTATAAAAAGCAAAAATGACATGTTTTTAAATTATTAAAAGGGACTTACTTCATGTTCATCAATCTGTCTTTAGTCGTCTGAAAAGTAGTGCCAACTTTAAGTGCTTTCTGCCTTTCTAGTGTTAAAAAGGACAACAAGCACAACTGCCAGCCTCTTCACTGATAGGATAGGGGAGGTTACCCATGTAGTCAGATCTCACTACTTCACCTTCAATAAAAAGACACTGCACACAACAATCAGTCTACCATTCCTAAAGTTTCATTACCACTCATGTTGGCTCATTTGTGGGGGAAAAGTTGGTCAAAGGAAAATATTCAGAGCTGGGATTTTTATTTGTACCCTCTTCTTGATCTTAGTAAGTGGCAGCCTTCCCATTGGCAGGTTCAACAATGAGAGAACACTCCATAGAAGTTTCTCCATATATAAATCAATAGAAAAATATATATTCTCCACCTTGGAGAGCAAAAATGTTCTAACTAGTGTAAGCACTACCAGTCGCATACTTCTACCACTATTTCCTCTTATAAAGGAAAAACTGAGAAAGCTATGTGCACTATAGAGCTGAAGTCACCAACTAAATGAGAACAGACTGAAGCTAATAAATGGGCCAAATAAACATTTCTTTGTAAAATGTATTATGGTCAAGACCTTTTAACTTTCAGTGACCTGAGGAATTGCCTAAAGGGCACACAGAGGGTGACCATACACCCTTTAAAAGTGACTTTTAAACTTACTTTCTCAGAATTCCATACCACTTGTGCTGGTCAAAAAGTTTAATCTAACAACCCTAGATACCACTCATGAAAATGATTGGAAAGAAGAGGCTACTTTTCATGATACTCTTTCTTTTGACTGATAACATAATTGGGATGATTTTTCTCCCAAAATGAATTGTGGAAACATGAGCTCAATTGATTTAGTGTTCCTAATCTCATTGACTGATTCGTAGTGAAGGACATGTCAATGAAATGAGAAGAGGAAGTAAAAAGAGATAGACATATAACAAGTTATCAATATGTGAATATCAGTAGTCACTTGGTTTAACTAAAAGTTGCTTACTTTATTAAATACAATAATTGGAGGATTTTGATAGAAAAACTGGCTCCTTTCCTTAGACCCCATCTCATCTCATGCCATAATTCTTCCTTTGAAGAACTACCCCATGAGTCATATCCTTCACAAAATGTTCCCTAATGCCCAGAGACAGAAGTAAACTTTTCTGATCTCTATTGGCAAAAGTCTTTCTCTGTTCCCCTTAACATGTTCTATTCTACATTTTCATTTCTGGAGGAACTTAAGCATTTTGATTCTCTCAAGAATGAGTAGACTGACCCTTTGCTCTAATGGGTCTTCAACTCCATCCTAACATCTCTGAGTCTCTTCTGTGAAGAGAAATCATTCTTTTTTCTCACAATGAATTCTTCCAGTTGTTAATAAGTCTACCTTATGTTAAACTACTCTGTAACTTACCCATGGATCCTAATTATGCATTCTAAAATTAAGCCAAAGTCTACTCTATTTTTCATGTTACTGTCTTTTAATATGTTCTATTCTCCAGATTACATATGCCCCATAAGAAAGGCTTCTAGACCTTTCATCATCTGTCATTATTTGAAATATATCTTTCATTTCGTCAATATTCTTCTTAAGTTTTCCCATCAGAAATAGGAAAGAAAGACAACTGAGGGAATTAATGGTAGGACAAGACAAATGTGAGAAAAGAACAAAGAACTACCAAGCACAACGGAAGGGACAATTCTCAAATTACTGAGTAAGACTAACCCAAGGATTATAGTGCCCCTTCATACATCTACCTGTGGTTCACCTTTCCAAGGTGAATACTAAAGAATAAGCAAAACTAATAATAGCAAACCTTTATGTGCACTTTATGTGTAGTAGCTCATTTAATAATTGCAATAGTCTTCTGAAGTAGATACCATCTCATCATTTTACAGGTGAAGAAACTGATGCTTAAAGAAGGTTAATTATTTGCTAACGGTAATACAAGTGAATGGTAAAGCTGAAACTCTACCCAGGTCTATCTGATTGCAAACCAGAGCTTCAAATCTCATACTATATTACTTACTTTTTAAAACAGACATATGACAGGCAGATAGACTAGTAGATATTAAATTAAAAAGCAGATGTGATCACAAATTTAGGAAACTCAAGTTATATATAAAAACAGGCAACTGCTACATTTCTCAGAACTTTAATATGCTAAGGTACATTGCCAATTTTCAACAGAGGGGTGTAGTATGCCTGTTTCACAAACCTATTTAATTATAAAACTCTAAATGCATCTTGCAAAATTAGTATTCCACAAAACACACTATAGAAAATGACACACCAGGTTTAGAACAACTCCAAAAAATAGAAGTATCTGTTGTTTAATCATTTATGAATGTACCTAATGGTGCTTGTGAAAGTGGACTTTCATACCTAAATTCCTTACTTGGGGAAACTATGTCAATATAATCTGGAAAGCTGAGTGGAATGTGGCTTGATCATAGCATATTCTTTCCTTTATTCATTCAAAAGAAAATAATGAACAACTATCATGAACCAGACTCTGTGCAAAGTGCTGTGCATACAAAAATGGTCATAACCCAATTAATTACTTCTGTTAAGGTGCTGATTATTTATGAGGAACACAGACAGAGTTACACACTATACACATCTCCACAAGTGACTCATATTGTAGTGCTGCACACTCAATATGTAGAGTAGTCTCAGAGGCTTTGAAAGTAGACATATAAAGAAATGACATGAGATAGTATAATGAATGCAACATTTGAGACCTACAAGAAGTTTAGATTCCACACAAGAGAAAATTTAACTCCATTTAGGTATAACAGGGAAAATTTCACCAAAGAGGGGCAACATCCTCCTTCCCTTTGCCCTGACCATTAATAGTGGTCCAATAACTTTCTTGTCCCCCAATAACTAAGACCATATTCCACAAAATACCAAAAATTAAAGTGTCATTTATCTCAAAAATGATCAAAAATTCCCTTTCTCAAAAAAATCAATTTGCATGGTAATGCATATTGGTCCATATGTCTTATAACAATCCGCTACTATGTCTTCATCTTTAAAATCCAATATCAAATAGACACTTACTTCTCTGGAGAATATTTTGGGGGTGAAACATGTACTCTAGGAGTCCTTGGGACCTTACTCACAGAAAATGGGAAGTTACCTATATATAATTATGAGTGAGAAGAATGTTAAAAATGTACACTCATACATTGCTGGTGGGGCTGCAAATTAGTGCAGCCACTCTGGAAAGCAGTGTGGAGACTCCTTAGAAAACTTGGAATGAAACCACCATTTGACCCAGCTATCCCACTCCTTGGCCTATACCCAAAGGACTTAAAATCAGCATATTACAGAGATACAGTCACATCAATGTTCATAGCTGCTCAGTTCACAATAGCCAGATTGTGGAACCAACCTAAATGTCCTTCAACTGATGAATGGATAAAGAAACTGTGGTATATATATACAATGGAATATTACTCAGCCATAAAGAATGATAAAATTATGGCATTTGCAGGCAAATGGATGAAATTGGAGAATATCATGCTAAGTGAGAAAAGCCAATCTCAAAAAACCAAAGGACGAATGATATCTCTAATAAGTGGATGATGACACAATGGGGAGTGCAAGGGGTTAGTATTAGGGTTAGAGTTAGGGTTGGGGGGGGCAAGAATGGAGGAAGGAAGGACTGTATAGAGGGAAAAGAGGGGTGGGAGGGGTGGGGGGAAGGGGAAAAAAGAAAAAAAAAGATTATTGTCAAAAAAATAAATCAATAAATAAAAATGTAAATTGTTTTCAAAGCATTTTAGTATCTAAAAAACTTCCCACCATTTGGAAAAAGAGAAGACTTTAAGATTATTGCAAAATGCTCTAAGTGATTTCTTTGAATAATTTAATCTGGGTGGGAAGGGGTAGAGGAAGGAGGTAAAATAAGTGATACTGAAATGGAGCCAGACTTGGTGAACCTGCTTTGGGCTAGTTGTCCTCCACTACCTTCATCAAGAACTAAATGAAAACAAACACCCATAACTGACAAGAAAAGAATATAAAGGTCTACAGACAGTAAATAATGTGACTTTCCTTGTTATGAAACAATTTTTACAACTAAAGAAAAAAAAAAAAAAAAACCCTGCAAACTGTCACCCATGTTATTTGCCTTACCAGATATTCCTTCAGACTAAGCTCCCCAATTTTCCTATTTAATCATAAAAAACTGGAAAGAACAATACAGCCAAGAACTATCCTAATAATGTAAATAAATGTATTTAATTAAATAATACTGGAATGACTTTATTAAGAAATGGTATTTATATTTAAAACATAAAATAAGAGAAACATCCTTAAAATGTAAGTAAAAATATGAAATTTTATAAAATATATTATGACAATGCCATAAGTATAGTTATAAACACACAAACTAAATAAATAAATAGCAAAATAACCATGATTAGCATTGGATGGTAGAGTTATTAATGACCTTAATTTTCTTCATTATAGTTTCTGTGTTTTCCAAATTAAATAGGATTGGTTTTAAAATTTTTAAAAAATCTTTAAGGTACTTCCTACATATTTTTCCTCCACAGGAACTGATTAAGTAGGCTAAATAGCTTTCAGAATATTCTATTTCATGTCACCTTTACCCAAGGACATCTGTCAATCATCTCATAAATAGATGTTCCTGTTGAAAGACTATAAGCCCAAGATTCATACTGAGGTTATATCACAGAGCATATAGTAATAAACCAAGCAGGCTTTCCCTTTGTGTTACTGTTACCTATAGCAAAGACAAAAATCTATTCCTGAACATGTGGTTGTCCTATGATACCCTTTTTAAGCTTGAGAATTCAATTTTTCAAGGCTGAACATATTAGTAAGACCTCTTTGGTTAGAGGTGTCACCTCTATGCAAATATAGGTAAACTGTGGGATCCAAATAGATGGCCACCCCAAAATAAAGAGTTCTGCATTACATATAAGTCAGGCCATCAAGGTTCTAGTCCTGGTTATGTTACTGTAACAGCTATGTGACCTTGGCAACTCAGAATGTTAGTTCCACATGTGTGAAACTAGTAAGCTGGTCACTTCACTCATCAAAAACCAATGGGTTTTAATAAGAGAACAAATGACATCTATAAAGACATAAACATTAAAGACTCAAATATAGAATGAGATGATACTTAGGTCAATGTAACAGCTATGAAAACATTCCCAGAAGGTCCAGAATCTGTAATCTATAAGCTGTGGTCTGCCACTAGCAAGGTGTATGATTTTCCATAAATCATGTGATGTCCTTGGACCATTGTAAAACAGGCAAGTAGATCAGATGATTTCCAAGTCTGTTCTAACTCTAAGTTCTATGATCTGAAATTCAAATAAGAGTCTAGGGAAACAGGCAGTAAAGGATTAAAATAAACATGAAATTCTCTGACTTCCTTGTTTTTATACTGGGTTAGATTTTCTTCAGTTGTGTTATTTGAGGGATGAGTTAAGTAACTACCACATTCCACTTGGTGGTAGGATTGCAATTATGTTTTTTTAAACAAGAAATTATGACAAGGTTAAGAGATAGAAAATCCGTTATCCAAATGTTAGCTATTTCTTTACATATAATAATTAGCTATTGAAGGCAAGGAGTATCTAGCACTTTCTGGCAACTAGAGAGCACTAAAATATTTATTTGTTAGGATCACTGTTCCATTTGAATGAGGATGGGCTGGGAGCAGGCAGTCTTCAATGGATGATTCCAGATTTTTTTTTCTGATTCAGAAGACTCTAAGTCTTTGGTACCATTAAATATCCAGTATATGTTTATGGTCTAGCACAGTGAGAAGGATTAATTGGGCTATATAATATTTCAGTTACTCTTAAGGCTGTCCAAATGTTTCAGCAAGATTTTATTGTATTAAGTGTCAAAGGAAACTCAGTACCTAAAAATTCAAAAGAAACATTCTCTTTCTCCCATAAATTAGGAGCAATTATGCTTCCCACCTATACTCTAACCATTGAATGATATAATAATTTTCAAAGACATGGATAATAAATAAGGATGTGATCCCAAAGTTTTTCATCACATTTCTTTTTATCTTACACATAATTTAGGTTAAAAATATTACCTACATTATTATTTTAATCAAAAGTCAGGGCACTGTTCCACTGTGGCCTAGCTGGTGACTTCTTCCCTGCACATGGGCTATGTGTACACCACAACCAGGGGTTATAACATTGTTATTAACAACAACTGGAATGAGCATTAGTTGCACTGTCACAGAATTGGCAATTCACTGACATTAGATCAACAAGATACTATTACAAAACCATCAATCAAGACTTGACAACATTGTGCTTAACCAGAAATACTGAAATACAATTTGATTAATCAATGCCTGTACTATTATATACCTAAATGAGGAACTTCTTTCTGTAATTTATTTAATTATACATATATTTACCTTCACTTTCTGTTTGATACTACATTATCACTGCAACTGTCCTTTTCACATTACAACTTTTTGACACATGGAAAATAATTTGCAATAAGGAAAAAATACATGCATATAATTTTATATTTTTGGCAAAATTATTCAACACAATCTTCTCTAAAAATAAGGGGCTACTGTCACCACCGTGATTCCTACACACTTACAATATTTAATTATAGCAAAATGTTTACATGAATATCAGTCTGATTCAATTTCACAAACATTTTTAAAATGTCCACTAAATACAGGTCACAGATACATATTTGGACTTCCCTGCACTCAAGGAGCTTACAAAAACATTTTAGTCTCTCTTACATATAAAAACTGTGACAGTCAATTGTTTTGTTAAGTTTGCAAAAGAGATTTTTCTCAAAGTTAATGAATTGTATTTTTGCTAGAGATCTATGTTTGAAAAGAGGACCATGGAACTGATCTTCCTCGAAGGAAAATGTCTTGGGTCTACTGGAAACTACTAAAACCTGTGTTTCTAAAACACTAATATTAAAGATATATTGCTTGCCCATCTCTACCATGCTTCTGAGAACACGAGTTAGAACAAAAAAAAAGAAAGTGATAGAGGTAGCTTATTATACAGATTCAGGATAGGCATAATAATAACTACCAGTTACTGAGTGATGACCAGGTATCAGGCATTACAAATATTATCTCACTAATACTCCAAAGAGGGTGTTTTAATCCTTGTTTTACAAATGAGGAAACTAGGATTCAAAAAGTTTGGGAAATGTGCATGAGGTCACTTAGCTATATTGTGGCAGAATCAGGATTCTGATCCAGGAATGTCTCACTTCAGATACCATAAAATTTCACTCATCAGCTGCCTCTACAGAGAGTGTACTTATGCAGATACCTACTATTTGAAACAAATGTCTTTGACTTTAACTTAATGCTGCACAATGCATGCATTTCCAGCAGCTCCCTCTCAGTTTTAACCTCTTCTTCCATCTAGATCTTTGTCTTTGACTTACAGTGCTTTATTATTATGATGATCATTGCTTTTTATCATTATTCATTATTTAATGGGGAAAGCTTGAAAGAGTATAAAACTGTTGAAACAGAGTCAGAATGGGTCTCAAATTGTTTTTTTATACTTACATAAATCTAAAATCCTAATACCCTCCCAGGTCAAATGCAAACTAAGTCTTCAAGAACACAAAGACTAGTTCTCTGGCTGACTGCTACATTCAATTATCTTGTCTGAAATAATGCAAACTGACACATGGGAACCTCAAAACTAAAATCCTAACCAGGGAAACAGAAGTGGACTTCAACCAACATAATTTCTCAATGGTGCTGGAATTAGTTTGGTAAAGGATGTGATACACTAACACTCAGAAAAGTCATATCCAGTTGTCACAAGGAGAACACACTATGAAAAATATAAGGACGAGGACAGGCTAAATCTTTTACTATTGGCCAAGAAGCAATGAGAAGGGGATTCCATGATTAGGACCTAATAATTCAACAAACAAAATTACAAAAGAAGTTACGTTATAATCTACATTTAAGCAATTGGAAGATAATTTTCTTGTTTATTATGTGCTAAATACAACCATCCATAAGAAAAGAGAAATGCCTGTTCTTCGTTTCCTTACTTGCAAGTCAATAGGTATTTATCTTAAAAAAAAAAAAAATGTCCATACTACAGTGGCTTAAAAAGTAGTACTATGTTGTGTAAGTCAAGGAATGCCTAGGATTGCTGGCAACTATGAGAATCTAGGAAAGAGGCATGGAACAAATTCTCCATTGGTGCCTCCAGAAGGAACCAGCCCTGTCAACACATCGATTTTGGACTTGTAGGCTCCAGAACTGTGAGATAATAAATTTATGTTGTTCAAAGTTTTAAAAAATGTTATTTAGCAAGAATTTTGAATTGGGAAGTAAAGCAGGAGTTGCATTAAATTGTGTTATCTTGGTGTGTCAATACAAAGGAATCCCCTGACACCAAAGTAAATGTACAAGTCAATATAGTCCATGTTCTACAACTTAAGGAGTATTTGTTAGCACAAATGCATAAACTAAATGGTGCTGTTCAACACAGTAGCCACTAGCCACATGTGGCTACTTAAATTTGTTAAAATAAGATTAAAAATTAATTTCCTGAATCCTATTGGACACATTTCAAGTGCTCAAGTCACATGTGACTCATGGTTACCCTTTTAGACAGTACAGACACAGAATATTTCCATGAATGGACTAAGATCTACTAGAAAGTGCTGGTTTAGAAGGATAAAATATAGAGAATCACTACTTCTTCTTAAAGAAATTCCCAACTTCTTATTCAATGCTGTGACTTCATATCACAAGTGACAGCTATATTCCAGTCTCATAAATATTACTTTGAATTTACAACCTACAAAAACTGAACTGGTGCTTTATTGTGCGCAGTGGCAGATCAGCATCTAGTTTGGAGATGCTATTATCCTGACCTTTTTTTGTTGGCAAGAATTAAATGGTGCAGTTTCATTTGTATGGATTGGAACATAGTTGGGATAAAAAAATGGAAGACATGATGCTTCCTCTTCAACAATGACCTCAACTTACACAGTGTTCCTTTCAGGATTGACCCTAAGTGATTGTAAAGCATATTTCAGACCAACAGTAATCCTGCACTTTACCAAAAAACATAATAAGCCCTCAAGATAATAAAAGAATTAATCCCAATAGAAGAAATCTGTGAATTGCCCCTGCTCCCATGTTCTCTCACTGAGATAGAAATAATCTGAATTATATAAATTAAAAATGTCAGTGATCAAAACAGTCCACCCAGAAAGTAGATAATCAATATTCCATAGTGTCTACAGACCTCAAAATAGGTTTAGTGTCTTTTAAAATTATGTAAAAGTTTCAAGCTTCTCATAATCTATTCCTCAATTTTACTTCTATTTAATTATCATGATTCTATCCTATTTCTTTCTTGCCTGAATTGAAGTCTCCTTGAGAATTTTCGTAATATTTGTTTCTCAAGACCACTGCTTTTAGCATTAAAAACTTTTAAAAGGCTTTAAAAATTAAGGACTCAGTATATCTATAATATTTTATAAGAATGACAATGACAGAATAAAAATAGAGTCCTGCTATAATGGCAGCCTTGATTCAATATTATTCCAGATGGCCTCCACTAAGAGAAAGCAATGGCTAATGTGAGTCCAGAGAGGTATCATGACATACATCCTTGAAAATGTCTTCAAGACCTGTTTGCTCTGAGATAACACATAAACTGTGTCTATCCTCTGACTAGTCTTTTCTACTTATAATAAGCATGTGATATTTTGATGCTTAAAGTAAAACTGTAAATAAAAAGTTTATTACAGTAGCAAATGTGATATGAACTCTGATCTAAGCAAAAATAAAAGGAAATTATTTTAAAAATTTTTTATCAGCCTTCCTGCACTGCATGGCTTGATGAGAAGCAAGGGCCCTGAGAGGGACTTATAGTCAAAGAAGATTTGGTGGTTTCTCATTAAGCCCTTGGCAACGAATATTTCAGAAAATTAAGTAGTTTATAGAGCATATACTCTCGAGACTTTCCCTTGCTTGATTAGATGAGGCAACAATGCAATGTGGATGTGAATTTTAAACAGATGGGGAAAATAATCATAGAAAAGGAGCTGCTAGCTTTTGCCAAATTGTTGAAAGGTTCTCCTAATGGGCAAGCAAAATATACCTCATTGAAAAAGAAATTAGAGGGGATCTATCCACTAAAAACAAAAAGCCAAAGTTAAATGCCCTAACATTCAGGAGGAGGAATAAAGTAATGATCTGAGGAAGGTCCTGGAAGTTGCTGGTCTTATTCTGTTTCTTGACTGGGATGATAGCTACACATTAGTACACTTTGAATAAGTCAGAAAGCACTGTGCTTAATAATTTGTGCACTTTATGTATGTATGTTACACTTATATTTTTTAAAAATAAAAAGAAGTTAAGTGCCTCAACAGAGAGTCATAGAGACTAACCTCAGAATCTTTGTGGGTTTCCATGAAAGAAGCAACAAAAAAGGAATTTGTTTAACATAACACTAGGGCATGTTGTTGAGTCAGACAAATCTTGTTGTGGTGATATTTCTTCTTATGAGGTCCCTTTGTGAACATTTTGGTATGGCATTAGTCTAAGCTCATTGCTGCATACTAAACAAGATGTTTTTTGTTTGACTATTTGGTACTAACCAATGCAGTTGTCAGCCAGCAGCCATATGTACAAGAGCTCACAGATGCATATAACCTTCTGCACCGGCCACTGTAATGAAAGAAATATTCTGCCCACAGTGAGATAAAAATGACTTATAGTCTTATAGTTTTTCCTTAAGTTGTATATCAACATGTATAAAATAGGACCATTCATTCTAAAATTATAAATTCAAAAAGAAGATTGGATAACCATGCAGATTAAATTAATCAAAGAGAATCTCCAGTAATTGGTAGCCAGTTTAGGGCAATGGTCCCAACGTTGGCTGCTCAATGGAATCACCTGGGGAGTTTTAGCAGCACTGATGCTTGAGTTCCACCCTTAGATTGTGCTTCAATTAGTGCAGGACATGACCTGATTCTTGTGATTTCTTTTCTATCTATCTAGATGATTCTGGATTTGCAGTCAAAGATGAGAATTGCTCAGATTGGGACTTGGGTTGATAGCCTATCATAAGGCTATTTCAAGTAAGGATAATGCCAAGAGGAAAAATATGAGAATAAATAAAATGTTCTCGTGCTTAGGCAGGGTTACCATGCTTGTCCAGAGGCAAAGAATAATATCAAGAGATCAAGTAATATCTGTGGTTCAAGTTTCCAGCAGTTTTTTTTTACCCCAAACAAAACTGATTTTGTTTGGTTTGGAATCTCTACTTAGGTTTAGGAAAGTCAGCGTCATTTATCTGGATTGTGGCTGACTAATTTCTAGGATTTGGTGGTGGGAGGAAAGAGTCATAATTTTTTTTAATTTACAGAATAGCCCTTATACTCTCCTGCTTAATCTGAATGATGGAGACATTCAGGATATTATGTTGTTAGTAAAGTACTTTTTGATGAAGTATTTATGATAATACTGAACTACTATGTTTTTAGTTTCAACATAAATAATTGAATGCTCACTATGTGGCAGACACACTGCTCATATTAACTCATGTAACCTTCACAGCAAACCTATGAAATAGGTACTTTTATAAATCCTAAAAAGCAGGAAAAAGAACCATGATGAAGCAGAACCTAACAATGTTACCTATTAATATGTGTAAAAACAGGATTCAAAGCCAGACAGCCTGGTTCTGTCTTAAACACTTTATGCACAGAAAATTTGGAGAGGACAAATGGGTAGGGGTACAAATGTAAAGGTGGAAGTTTTAATTCCTGCAATGACTCCTCCTCCTCCACTTGCCCTGTATTTTTCAGGGTTCTAAATGTGCTATTCTGGCTTCTCTAATAGCTATGACTTGTTTTTTCCTTTCCTCCTCCTCCCTTCTCTGTCCTCCTCCTCCTCTTCTTCAGTCAACAAAATCAGGCTTACCAACTTGCAGCAAAACAGGGTATATCCCATGAGGAAGCTTAAAGTGTCATAGGAAGAGGATGTTAGAATGGGCTTATTGTAGGATAGCCTTATTGGCTGTATAGGAGATGAATTTGAGGGGGTCTGAAGAAGCAAGAGTTACTTACGTAATAGGTGAGATCAGAAAATTCGGACAACTATGATTCTTAACAGGGGTGGGGAAACTGTTAAGTATATCAGGTAGGGATGAAGTATTAAAATCCCCTTAGGTGATCCTCCTAAATAGACACATACCCCAACACATATACACACACACTCTCCCTCTCTCTCTCTCTCTCTCTCTCTCACACACACACACACACACACATGCATGCATGCACACAATGAAAGTCACTAGTTGATAAATATTGATGAGTCTCAAACCTTCCTGAATAGCCCACCAATTTTCCAACCACTGACTACATAATTAAAAATTCAGATACGTAACACACAACTCATTATTCCTCAGTACTTCTTCTGATATTCCCTGTCATGCTGAATGATATCAGACATCAGATTCACCTGGTTTCTGTGAAGCTTTTATTCACTCAACTGCCCAGATCCAATGGACCACCAAATCCAAGTGATTCTTCAAATCTACCCCTCCTCTTTCTCACTGCTACTGCCCTAACCTAAGTTTTCACTTCCCTCCTAAGAAAAACAACCACCTTTCCACTAGCCCCTTTATGCTAGTTTGGCCACTGCACCACCACTAATTCTCTAAAATTTCATTCTCTTTTCCTAAATAGAATATATTCATATTCCCTTTGGAAACACCTTTCATAGTCCTGTTGCCTATAGGATGAATGCAAAACCTCAGGTTGCATAAAATAACCATCTATACCTTCACCAACCCACTCTTTTAAAATTTTATCTCTCACCATTACCTGCCTCCTTCCCTCCCTTCAGACCTGAGACTTTAATTACACTAAACTTCTTGTCCTTCTATAAGTTGACCACAAGCATTCATGCTTTCATACCATTTTAGGTTTTACCTTCTCTGCCTAGAATGCCCTTGTTCACTCAGAAAACTCATGTTCACCTTTTAATACCCGACACAATTCTTTACCTCTTCAGAAAAATCATTCCCAGCCCTGCTTCTGGGTCTCATGCTACTGGTAGGCTTCTCCAGGTGCTGGACTCACCTTATTCTAAGCTGCCTTCACATAGTCAAGCTCAGTAGGCACTCAAAGCACTCAACATTAGAGAAATGTTACCTAGAAAGCTAAGTAGCTAGTGAGATCACAGTAAAAAATCTGTAAGAAACCAAATAACAGTGGCGAAATGGAGAGAAAGAAGTGGGCCAAGAAGTTAGGGATATTTTTGATGAGGGACACACAAAACAGAATAAAGAGCAGCATAACCAAAATTTTTGTACTTAGGAGATTTAAAGGTTGATGGTTCATGGACAATACTAGAGAATGAAGAGAATATATTCCCAATGATGGGTCCTTTTATACTCAACTTAAATCTATGTGAAATTCTTCAAATAATTTTAGAATTAAGATGGCACTTAGGTCAAATAATTGCCCTGACATCTTCAACAGTAATTAATACTAAAAACCAAGTGTCCTGACCTTTAGACATTTTCCCACTGTAGTATACAGATTATTTCATTAGATTCCATATATTGGACTTGAAAACTGTATATTCTGGAAGAAAACATCTAATTCCAGGGAGTTGCCAGATGAATTCCCTTAAAAGGGAGTTTCAAAATCAGGCTTAATATTCTATATTGTTTGTTTTTTTAACTCCTGCCCTTTTGTCCCTCAGCAGATTTACACAATGTCATTTTTAATGGAACACTTCCATCTCATGTACAAGTTTTCTCTGAGTCTGAAATCAATGACACCTTCATCATTAATCTAACAAGTATGTTCACTTACCTATTTTTCTGCATACAATTTAATAATTTTGTTGAATGGGCAAGATAGCAGATTTTTATGATTTTGTATGAAGTCTCTGAGACTATCTGGGTTTGAATGCTAGTGCTGCCATCAACAACATGTGCAAGCGTTACATACCTTCCTCAGTTTTCTGACTTATAAAATTAAATATTTGGCAGGTTCCACAAAACTTGGTTCTCCTCTAATCTTAGAGTGGGTATCTCAATAAATGTTAAGTATTATTATATTAACTGTTATTATTATCACTTATGTAGTGATAGTTCAGTGACTCATCCCTCTTGAGTATATGTGTTAATGATATCTGTCTTAGTTTATAAATTCCTTGGTCATTATTGGGGTGGAATAACAAAGGAGTTTTTAATATTTTAAAAATTAAAAGGAAAACCTTTCATTGAACTATATTTCACATATCCCCCCCAAAAAAAATCCACTCATTTAAAGTGTACAATTCAATGGTTTTCAGATGTTCACAGAGCTGTGCAACCAATACATTACCAAACTCTGAAATATTTTCATCAACCCCCCCCCCCAAAAAAAAGCCTTCCTACACTCTTTATCTCCAGCTTCAGGGCAATTCACTACTCTACTTCCTGTCTCCATAGAGTTCCCAGTTTTGGACTTTTCTTATGAATGGCTAATGTGGAATGTAGCCTTTTGTGGCTGGCTTCTTTCTTTAGCACAAAGTGTTCACGGTTCATTGTGCTTTAGTATGCATAAATACTGCATTCCTTTTCATTGTGGATTAATTTTCCATGGAATGGATACACACATTTTGTTTATCCATTCAACAGCTCATGGATATTTGTGTTGAAGAATCAACTTCTTGGCTATTAGAACTAATGCTGATATGAATATTCACATACAAGTATTATGTGTGGATGTATGCTTTCATTTCTCTGGGTATATACCTAAGACTGAAATTGCTGACCAGACACTACTGTTTAACACTTTAATCAAAGGTTTTGAGTGATACCTAGCACAGAACTAAATTCTACTATAACTTATAAAATAATCTTCAATAACTTAGAGAGTCACTCCAATTTCCTGAACATACCCTAGTAGTCATTATGCATTATGTTCTCTGCTGTCTTTAAAATAACCCATTCTTAAATGTTAATTATAAGGATCTTACCATATTATGAGTTGATCTCACCTTGAAATCTCATAAAAATAAACCATGAAAAAGCATAAATGTGAATAGCTCTTCATGCTATGATTATGAACAGAAAAAGAAGAAACCATGAATGTGTATTTATCCAGAACTCAGTTGTGTGAATCCACGAAACATTTTTTTCCTCTCCTAGTATTAACTAAAAATTTGGATATCCCTAAATATTAGCGATATTGCTGAATGCAATCTCAAAGGAGTTGAAAACAAAGCCACACAAAAACCTGCACACAAACATTACAGCAGCTTTAGTTGTTATTGCCAAACTTAAAATCAATCGATTTCCTTCAGTAGGTGACTGAATAATCAACAATAAAAAGACATGAGCTACTGAGCCATGAGAAGACATGGGAACCTTAAATACATATTGCTAAATGACAGAAGCCAGTCTGAAAGGACTACATACTGTATGATTCCTACTACATGATGTTCTGTAGAAGGCAAAACTGTACTCAGGGACTATGGGGCAGAGCGATGAGGGAGAAATGAACAGGTAGAACACAAGGGATTTCAAGGGCAGTTAAAGTGTTCTGTATGTCTCATAATAGTGTGGCTAGATGGCATTACACATTTGGCAAAATCAGTATGACACTGATTTGTAAATACTGGTATTAAAATATTAAATTTATATTTAGGTAATTTTATTTATTTGTAGTGGTTACATTTCAATTTTACTCAGAATGCAAAAGATCTCAATTTGAGTTCCTTGTCAGAAGTAGAGACATCAGTTGATTTTCTTAAAAAAATGTTGTTTATAAGATGTATGTGAACAATGTTAGGATGAAAAATAAATTAGAAAATTTCCTTCAATTACTCTCTGAATGCATCCTCATTTGTGCCATTTGCCTGACATTTATACATAACTACATTGTCATATCAAGAATAAAACTAAAATCAAGTGAACAGTAGTATAAGCCATCATAATATGTAGTCTGCCTAATCTAGGACATTGTAATTACCTCTGGTATTCTCAAAAGTAAAAGATATGTCAGTAAAGAAGCCACAAGGCATCAACTCTTCCTTTAAATTTATAGTCTACCATATTATAACATGTCTGTGTGTCAATGAATTTGTTTTATAGGTATTCATTAACCACTGACACACAAAAAATTTGTAAAAAAAATTAAAGTATGCTAAAGAAAGCTTATCCATTAAAATATTAGTATTTCATTTCAAATAGCTTGTACTATGCATTTCTGGATTCATTTTGCTTTTGTTTTGTCACAAAACTTGTTTCTTAAAAATAGTTTGTATGAGCCAGGTGTGGTGGTGCACGCCTGTAATCACAGTGGCTTCAGAGGTTGAGGCCGAAGGATCACAAGTTCAAAGTCAGCCTTAGCAACTCAAGACTCTAAGCAACTCAGTGAGACCCTGTCTCTAAATAAAATACAAAATAGGGCTGGGGATGTGGCTCAGTGGCCGAGTGACCCTGAGTTCAATCCCTGGTATCCAAAATAAAAAAAAGTTTGTATGTATTTCATCTGCTTTTCTCTTGACCAATTGCTTAGGATATAAGATGGTGACAATGAACTAGATGTAATGTTCCACCCCACCACCACCAAAAAAGGCATCTATTTCCCTAGCTGATTTTTTTTTAAGTTACTGAAGAAACACATTTCCATTTTCAGAAAACTAAGACAAGGAGAAAAACAACACAAAAAACAGAGGAAAAGAAAACACACAATAGTTCTAGAAGTTTTAACTCATGAAGTACCTTGAAAAAGTTATGTACTATGACATTCAAAGGAATCATTTTTAAAATTTATAACATAAGGTCTTTAAGTAATTTATATTTACATAAACTAATTTCCAAAATAAATAATTCTTAATAAGTGCTTAAAATTTGAGAGAAAAGATGAATCCTCTTATTGTAGACCATTTTTCAAAATTAAATGTCTAGAGCATTGTCATTTGCACAATATAGCATCCTGACTGCTGATAAAAATGACAGTACTGCTAATACTTAAATAGCTCTGCCTTAACCAAATTTGTTCACATATATTAATGTATTATTTTTGGACAATCTCGCTTATATTTTACCTATTATACTCCATTCACTCCATTCAAATTTCTATACATTTCTAATAGCTCCATCAGCTAACTTCTCTTTATTGAAGATAAATATTGTTCTAATATTGTTTATAAGCCCCTAAAAGCCTTCAGAATATACTACCTACATATTATACATTGATTTTCACAAGGAAAGATTAGTTTTGAAAAAGGAAAAACAATTTTTAATGTTTATATTATATTCCACAAAGCAGATCTCCATTGAATATTTTAGTAAAGTATGTTGCAGTCTTTTACCAATGTTCTTTGGTTCAGTATAAATGATATGGTAAATTTGCATTCAAATTCACGGAACTTTTCAAATCTGTTTCCCATTTAGCTGGCCAGCCAAAAACAATATTTTCATTTGTAAACAGCTGTTTCATAATCAGCTCTTTTGTACTATGTAGAATTCCATAAAATGAAGAAATTTTTATTTAAAATACAGGAATTGCATTAATCCACTGCAAATCATTGATTAGTTTTTGTATACTAGCACATAGTCTAGCTTATAAGGAAAGATTTCAAGGAAAATTTAAGCTTATGTCCAAATATAACATTACTTTAAACATGAGGTCATCTAAACATCTGTCTCCAATATATCACTGGGGATTTAAATCAAAAGTCTGCTAAACATGTACAATCATTCTGAAAATAAATAACAGGACAAATTTTGTCTTGATTATGATTATCATGCATTTTAAAAGGAAACATTTATTTTAATAAGAAAAGTCTGAACTAATTTAAACTTTATTGACATTAAGTAAAAATAGTTTCATACAAAAGTAAAAGATATATTTCAGTTAAAGAGACACTTCATTTATTTGCTGCTTAACAACTCTCATATTTTAACTGACATTATTATATCCTGATTTTTCACTCATACAAATAATTATCTTTCCATATATTTTCAATTGTAAAATATTGAAGAAAAAATATCTCAAGATCTGAAATTTTTTACTCAGTAACTGAAAAACTAATATTTTTTTCTAAATTTTCCTTCTGTTAGGGCAACTATGAATCCTCAAGAAGAACTAAAATAGTTATAGCCATTTAACTGATTCCTGATTTATTATTTAAAATTAAGAGAACATAATTACAAAACATAGTCAAGGCACAAAATTCACTCTAAAACTTCAAAATCAGCAAAAATGTACATATTTTAAAGGGAATTAATTAAACTCTACATTTCACTGTAGAATTTGTTTCCAATAAGTATGACTATTTAAATTCAGCAATGATTACTTTAGAAACTACCTAAATACTTGAGATGAATTAGCATTAAAAATAAGCCAAAATGCTTAATCATTAAAATCATTATTACCAAAACTAAAATTAACATTAGCAGTTGAAAAGCTGGACGTATTACCGAATAACATGTTCTTAGAAAAACACCATAATACTCCCCAATCCTGCAGAAATCACATCACAATCCAGCAGCAAGGGACATCAGTGTCCAGGTTCATCTTGCATCTAACTGGCTGTCACAGAATGTGACCTTAGAAGTTGATATTTATGGCCTTCTGAACCCCCTCAATTCATTTCCTCTTCCTGCTTATATCATGGAATTGTTAGCTTTGGTAATGGCAGTTTCAAATCATGTATTACACATTGGTCCATACAGGCAATGAACTTTAAAATGTATTTGCAGCACTGTGTGTGGAACTCCTTAAGTGCAAGAATCATGACTTACCTGGATGTCCATCAACTACAAGTGCATCTGACACATATTTGTGACTTGAAAATGCTAGTACGTTCAGGAATGAGTTAATGAAAGGAATATCTGACTAAAACCCAAGAATTGTTTATGCTGGTTCTGTTGAACAGCTTACTAGTAAGCTGCCTTAGTTTTTCCACCTACAAAATGAGGTTTATTCTTATCTGCACCCTCACTGGGATACTGGAAGAACTGAATGAGAGCATATATACAAAAGTAATCGTAAAACTAGAAGGGGTAAACAAGTGTAATGATTACTATGATTATCAACAGTATATCTAATTCAAAATCATATACACAGAGAAGCAAATACTGAATGTTAGTTGAAGTTTTTGTTGTTGATTTTCTGGGTTTTGTTTTGTTTTGTTTTGTTTTTTAATGTTCTGTGGGCTGGGAATGTAGCTCAGTTGGCAGAGCATATACACATTTCTTTTTTTTACACATATAAACAAATAAAGGGCTGGGGATGTAGCTCAGTGGTAGTGTGCCCCTGGTTTCAAACCCCACTGTCACAAAAAATACAAGAAAGAAATTTAAAAATTTAAAAATATTATTTTGGAGAAACGTTAAATTGAAATAAACTGCTCACAAAAATAATGTGATGTTAAAATATAAAGGAATTTTCTTTCAAACAAACAATTAGGGCTGAAGATATAGTTCAATGATAGAGCACTTGCCTAGCATGTGCAAAGTTGAGTTCAATTCCCAGTGCCACCCCTTCAAAAAAAAAGTTGAACATAAAATTAAAGAATTGTGGGCTAAGTAATCCCTTTAGAAAAGTAAAGTTTGGTGCTATTTTTTAAAAACTTTGTAAGATCTTAGGAACTTAATAATTAATGTCCTTTGGTTTACCAGGAAAGAAGTCTAGTTTTATTTAATCAATAAAATTGAGTTTAACCTGGATTTTAGCCTTTTCATTCCACAAGGTTTACTATTATAAAAGTTAGCTAAAGATCCTGAGTCAGCATAAGGAATGTAAGAGTATGTTTTCATGTGCTACCAGTATTTTTTCCCAAAATTTAAACAGACAGATATGATTTAAGTGGGAAGCATTCGAATTTATACTGGCTTTTGTTAAAATAGCACAGAATTGTCTTAATGATTGTTTCTTTAACTCTAATTTTTTCAAATATAAAAAAATGTAATTTTGCTTTCAGTTTCCATTTGTGTAATTTTATCTCATATTTTCAAAATGTGGGTTCCCATCTATTTTATAATTTCCTATTTCTTTCCAAGTAGATTTACTCTACTGTGATACTGGCAGTAAGGTACCCTTTTTAAAAAAAATCACTTAATTTGGATTTTTTCTATTCTATATTTATTTATTCAAAATAACCAAAACAAAATGTTCAAGGAACCATGTGTCGCTTCTTATATTTTTCTAGATTGTACTAACTTTTTCATCTTTCAAAATATGTACACTAGTAAGTTTACTTAGTAGTGTATTTTTTCTGAGCACTTTGATATGTTACAGGTTTCATCCTCAAGGACAGTATTACCCAGCCTTGGCTGCACATTGGAATCAGCTGGAGCAATTTAAAAAAATGCTGAATCCTGGGTCCAAACCCCAGAGATTCTGGTTTAATCGGGCTGAAGTTAGGCCTTGGCATTAGGATCTTTTAAAGTTACCCAAGTGATTTTAGAATGTAGTTCAGGCTAAAAACCACTGTTCTGGGAACTCACAGTCTTGTCAGAGAGATTAACACCACCAAACCACCAATTTATGGTGTGTTGCTTGTGCCAAACAGTGAGCTACTCTCTTTACATGCATTGTCTCATTTAACTCACAACTTTATGGGGAAATATTGTCACTATTCCTATTTTATGAATAAGGACATGAGGATTAGAAAGATTAAGAAACTTGCCCAAGATCTCGCCAATTGTAATTGACTGAAACAGAATCCCAACAGGTCTGTCCAATTCTAGTGTGGTAATTTTACATCACTGGCTCTCATCAAGGGAGAAACTATGCCAGAAAGCAGAATTTTAAAGGGGCAAGTCATAGTTCCAATAGATAGAAGTGACAAAAGAATTACCTTCAGGGATATAAAACCATGAAAATAAGTCAGATATTGGAAATGTCCATTTTTCGCCTTAGCCTGATTATCAGAATGAATTGTAAGTTTTCTCAAAATAGTAGTGGCTGAGGCAAAAAATGCTCCCAGGCAGTGTCTGGGTCTAGCTGCATACCTCAAAGTTGTCATGGACACAGGAAGGAACAATGAAGTCATTATTTGACTATTATTTTTTTAGTTGCTAGTCAGCATATAATTGTATCTGCAAACTGCATCTCTGCATTCCCTATGGATGGGGGGTGGGGTGCTGTCCCTCCTGGTAGTGACAGAAAAACCACAAACAAAACAGTCCATCTCAGGGGAAAGCCATCTTTATCTGTCAGTGTAAGTCAGTTAAGAAACAGAGCGGCAGGCAGCTGAAAAAACAGTTTGACTATTTTAAGTTTACAGGTGGCCTTATAATGGAAAGTTTTACACACTGAGATTCCTCTATAAGTTAAAAAAGTTTGGACAAAAAGGGACAAAAGCTGGCAAAAATTTTCATGCAAATGCTTCTCACCAGCTTACGAAAGCAAAACATCAAATTTTAGTGAGTTTGGGTGAACTAAGCACCCGCCCTCCAGCAAACAGGCTCAGCCAACTGTTACCATCATTCCTACAATGCACATTCCATAAGCCAAAAATCAGAACTGTCACACTTACCTGTTATCACAGGACCTGACATGTATAAAACACTCAAGAAATGTTTTCTAAATGAATTCATGGACATTGAAGAGAGTAAAAAATACCTTTGAAAATCAGGCAGAGTAACATAATAATAATGTCCACATGTAAATAATAGGACAGGTGCTTAAAGCCCAGGTAGAAGATTTTAATGTGTCTACCTGCTTGAGTGTGTGTGTGTACACGTGAGCTATTTCTTGTAAGGAACAGAATGAAAGGGGGAGAAGGCATTAATTGGTCATTCCATAAGCATGAACAGCATGGACCTAATACTTGGGAGTTCTATGAAAGATACCTGTTTTGCTTTCTCCAGCATTCAGGGAAATGAAGCAGATAGGGACAGTTTATTTTGTGGCTGACTTAAAATACTTTCTTCCTACTAGAGTTTAAGAGCATGAGTTGAAGCTTATCAAAAGGGATTAAATTGGTGAAAATATTTAATACATTATGACCCTGGAACAAAGTACAATTAACTTTATTAATTTAGCTACTATTTCCCAAGAATAAAATCAGGGTTTTAAAAAGTCAGATTAGGCAGCTATTGATGAGAGTCAGAAAACTAGAGTGACTTGGTGGGAAGCCTGGGTCAGGCCTTGACTGAGAGCACTGAATTTTGGGAATGAAAGATTGAAAAACAAAAAACAAAACAAAACAAAAACCCAGGAAGTAATAAGAAAAGGAGAGCCAGCTAATTGCAAACTTGGGTGATAATGTTGGCTTCAAATCCTGGGGAAAGAACTGACAGATCCTAGTTACTGTATAAATAAGTAGTTGTCAATCAGGTGGTCTCTTTATCTTGGTGGTGGTGGGGGGATAAAAAAATAATTTAGATTAAAGACAAGGACTTCAATACTTATCTTGATAAGTAATGATCAATAATATGTATTCCAAATAATACTAAGGAATTTTAACACCTCAAAAGTTATTATGAATGGTGAGTATAATAGAATATCTACAAACATATAAATTCCCCTCTTTGTTAAAATCAGTAGGTCTTAGGGGAGGAGAGTGACCCAAATATGTGATAGGGTGACTACCAGAATGTGTTAAGAACTACTTCTTACTATAAATATATATAATTCTGATTTGTCAATTAAAAATAAACATTTCTAAAAAGAACCATTCTTATAGACTCACTACAGGATTTTTGAAAGGTAATCTCCAGAAGCAACAAAATAACTCCATTTTGAAACTAAAAAAGACCACTTCATCTCATGAGAAAGAAGATGGTATTAATAATCTCAAAGTTTGAGAACAAAACAAAATTCTAGAGTTTAGTGAAATAAGATTAAGTTTCTAGAAGGCAAACAAAAATAGTTTACATATTATAGAACAGAATTATAGTTAGTATATTTGCATATATTCATACACTGTGTCACTCATCTTTGAAGATTTTTTTACATAAGTTTTTTAGTTGCAGGTGAACACAATACTTTGATTTTTTTGTGGTGCTGAGGATCGAACCCAGGGCCTCACACATGCTAGGCAAGTGTGCTACCACTGGGCCACAACCCCAGCCTGAAGATGTTTTTAAGTGTTTGGAAGATACATACATGCTTAGTTATTTTCCTTCTCCATTAATGACAACACAGAGCACTCACTAAGGGCTAGGTGCAATGCTAAGCACTTGACACAAGTCAACTTGTGGGAACCTTCCAATGATGGTATGAAGTAAATTGCATTGTATCTCTATTTTATGGGTGGAGCACACAGATATCAAGCTGCTTGCCCAAGGTAATATAGCTTGTACAAGGTTGGAATGTGATACCAGGAAGTAAAGTATCAGAATCTCTACAGGATACCACCTCCTGGTCTTACCTCTATTCTCATTGAAAGGTAAAGTTCACTATTACATGGATGTCTCTTAATGGGGAACCTATTTCTTTCTTTGTTGATGTCAGTGTACTTACTTCCTTGCTTACTTCCTATAGTGTACTCAAAAGTCTCAAAAGTTTGTCAACTATATACTTATTTTTGGAAAACTCTGTAGTTTCAAAACAAAGATCAGAGAAGACAGGTGAAGTAAATCAATGTTTTCATACACACAGCTGACACACAGAAATAGGCTAAATAACTCTTTGCAACATCATGGTAAGAACTTAATAGGCCAGAAGAGAAAATTAAGATTAGGTGGCTATGACCCCACTGAATAAGTGGACTATCATGAGACTGCCACACATGTGAAACTCGGGTATCACAGAGAAACAGTGGGACAAGTAGAAAGATTGACTGCAATGAATATAACTAGCACTGTGACCTTGGAGTTTGAGAAAATAAACCTACCTCCAACCAGTATGCAAGGATAAGATACTTCATATGTCTTATAACCATTCCTGGGGAACCAGGTAGTAGGAAGACACAGGTCTTCATTCATACAGTCAAAATCCAGGAAGATAAACATCCAGGTTTGAAGAATCAATGGGACTACAATTAAAACTTAGAATTAAAGACCCTCCAGATAGACACTTAGAGCAGAAAATACAGGGTTCTTTAAGAACCCTGTTTCTTCCTTTGCAGCTACTAGAAAGAAAATAGAATAGACATCTTGGAGAGTGCCAGCTCCCAGGGGTAATAACTGAATTTGGTGGCAGATGAGCAGCAATGATTCTCCTCACCACAAATGACAATGGGCATTGAGGAAACCACACTAAAACCTTCAGATCATTTAGAAAGCAGTGTTTTCTCTTACCCTGATAAGATTTAGAATTTTCAAATTAAATTCATAATTATTAAATCAACAATTTAATTATTAAATTAGTAATCAAATAATGAAATCTAAAATAATTCAAAACCCAAACATACTTGACATTTATTTATTCATCCATTCACTTGACAAAAGTTTACTGAGTACCTGTCCTGTGTCAGATTGTTTTAGGCACCAAGGATAGAGCAGATACCAAATGGACCAAGATTCTTATCTTCAGAGAGGTATAGACTACTTAAGGATAAGAGGAACATGTTTTAATACATGTCATTATTTTACATAATTTGTTTAAAAATTAGTGTTATGCATATTTAAATAAACATGTCAATGTTATTTACAAATCAATAAAATATAAGAACTGAAATATTTTAATTTAACTGTGGTTATTTACTTAACTATGCGATACTAGTAAAATAAATATTAAAAGTGTGATTCTCTCATGCTATTCAAATGCAAGAATACATAGATTCATAAATATTAAGTCATAACAAAAATGTGGCATTTTCCAATCCAGAAATAGTCAATTTGCTAATAACCAGAATATACTAGTGTTTACTGCAGTCTCCAAACTTGATTCTTTTCCCAGATCCCTGGTTTGCCCTTCCTCTTTGGCTTTTCTCTGCTGTCTGATGTTCACCAGTCATCTATCCATCCATTTATTCATTGTACAAATATGTTCCAGGATCCACCAGAATGAGAACCTCTAAAACTCATTCACCCTGTCCTTTAGGATGAGGCCTCTCAGATGTTGGAAGCTACCCAAGACTCTTTTATGTTTTGAGACTTTTAATATATTAAAAAATAAAGAACACTAACTAACATGGTTATTAAAATGTAATTCATGATAAAATTATATATATATATATATATATATATATATATATATATTTAGTTGTTGATGGACCTTTATTTTATTCATTCATTTACATGTGGTGCTGAGGATGGAACTAGGCCACACACCACCACTGAGCCACAACCCCACCTGTAGTTTATTTTTTAAATGCCTACATTTTATATAGTAACGCTTTCCACATTACTCAACATAATTTGCATTATTTCACACAATTCCAAAGACAAAGCCTGGACATATATTTTATGTCCAGTCATATCTGAAAGAATTCTATGAAGCCTTCTGAATGTAAGGCTCTGTGATACAGCCCTGCTGGTCCTGCCTGGTATCCTTTCCCTTCTTAGCTTTTGGCACATTCCTGATTCAACATCAATAAGAAGCTACTAGGCTGTTTCTACATATAAGCAACTCTATCCTATTCCCCGTGACATAGAGCTCTCAAACCCCTTAGGGAAGCTAGCTCAGAAGGGCAGAGGACCATAGATTTGGGATTGAAAATCCCAAATGTCTTAGGGCTAAGGGTTCCTTTTAGTGGTATTTCACATTTATTGCAGATTTTTAAAAAATGAATTACATAACACTGTTCTAGGTAGAAATGCACTGTGATTTCAAACTATTCACCTAAAAATACATATTTCTGGAATGTGACCTAGGCCTTTAAGGTATTACTTGAAACTATGTTTTCTCATAAATGGTGAATGTCTTCTTTCCGTCCTCCCTCCCTCCCTCCCTTCCTTCTTTCCTCCCTCCCTTCCTCCTTTCTTTCCTCCCTCCCTTCCTTACTCTTATATGTTCTTATATATGATGACTATAAATCTTTTAAAAACTCAACCTGCGCACAAAAGTGGTTTTACAGAACTGGGTGCACACCTGAAGTCACAGCTACTCACAAGGCCGAAGCAAGATTATTTGAGCTCAGGAGTTCAAGACCAACTTGCACAACATAGCAAGATCTGACATCAGTTTTAAGAAGGTAGGTGAGGGTTTACAAAACTGTGCAATCCACTTCTAACTTATGTTAGAAATGTCAAGTAGAAGATGTCCTTTCTGAGTTTACAATATAAAATATATCTGTGCATGTTGCATTCAAGCAGGAACTGAGCATCTTATAATGATTATATACCAAATATTCCATTATAGAGCACAAAGCATAGTGGTAAGGATAGACAATGGACTTTGCTTTTTGTTTGTTTGTTTGTTTGTTTGTTTGTTTTTTACTGGAGAGTGAACCAAGGGGTGCTTTACCACCGAGCTGCATCACCTGTCCCTTTTATTTTATATCTTGAGACAGGGTCTCACTAAGTTGCTTAGGGCCTCACTAAGTTGCTGAGGCTGGCCTTAAACTTGTGATGCTCCTGCCTCAGCCTCCCAAGTCACTGGGATCATAGGCATGTGCCACTGTGCCTGGCAACTCACTTTTATTTAGATAAACTTTAGGTCAAAAAAATAAAAGTTTTATTTTTTAGTGCTGCTCTGCAAAATTATCACTTCTATAAAGAACATTTCCTCCACTGTCAGCAAAATAAGATACTACAAAAGAGTTCAAAGTATTAGATTCTAAATCAGAAGGTGCTTTCCTTAACTCTGCCACATTTACAGCTGGTTAGGCAGGGGTACATAAGCAAAATAGATCTCAATGGAAGTTATTGCTGTATGGAAAATGCTTTTCAAATAAAAATATACTGGAAAGTCTACTGTATTCTAAACTCTGTGCTAGGCCTGGAGATAAATAAGATATGATTTCTACTTTGAAGGCGCTCAAGCTTCACAGTACAATCTTCTAAATTAAGCCACAGAAAAATGAAATAACTGTGAAACGCATCCTTGCAGAGTTGAATGCTTTAACTAAAATATTAAAAATGTAAATATTAAAAATAATACTGCATATCATGTAGGCATACCAATGAAAACATAAGTACATACAATAACATACTAGCTACTTAAATATCTACTATTGAATGGATAGATAATCCATTTCCTAACTATGGAAGATATAAATCCAACAAGAATCATATAGAACTCTTTAATGGATAGATGATCCTTTTCCTAACTGTAGAAGATATAAATCCAACAAGGATAATATAGATATTATTTTCACCACTGATTTTATTTTCTTACTTAAATGCCAATATTTCTATTTTTACTTTTCTTCCCTTCCTTTTTCTATGCTGAACTTGTAATCTCCAGCACATCAATTCTTGATGCTTATCAGTCCAACACAATTAAACTACATTGCTCTTTAAAATAAAGTTGCTGCCATGCCTTAACACTTTGATGTCATCACATTACTATTCTAACTTTAAAGATATAAATATTTTCTTAGTGCAACTAAAAACTACTATTCTGTCTTTCTAGACAGAAAAAAATTAGTTTTTTCTCCTTATATCAATCACTTTTAATATTTATCCTCTTTATAGCTGCCCTAAAATTATTTAGCTATATACATTTCTTATAAAGAGAGAAAGAAACAGTTTAATTTACTAATCATTTAAGTTTTTAAAGACATGGGAAAGTTATACTGCCACCTTGTGGTTAAAAGTTTGTTTATAGAAGCAAATACTTATGGTATTTCCCATTAACAAAATAAACCCACACAGTATGGACTAATCTTTAAAAAAAAAAAAAAAAAACTTATATATACATATGTACATATATATCCATATATCCATCTTGTTTGGAACGTATGTTAAAGGAGAATATATTATTCGTATACCACCCTACTCTCTTATGTTAAAGCGTACTAGATTAAAACAAGAAATGACATTTTGAGTAGCTGCCTCAGATACATAAATAAAAATTCTGCATTTGGCACTATAGTTCCTGCTCACAGACTTTTGTAATTTAAGATTACAATAATACATACTATAGTCCCAAGAATTTTAAGAAACCAAATTATGGAATCTAGGAATCTTGTATAATCTCTAAACTCCAAAAGCGATTAATATGACATTTATGCCTACCTTATTTACAACTTTTGTTTGCTCCAAAACTCTACTTAAATTCCAAATCAAGCACAGAAAAAATATTATATCAAACAGAAATCACTTCTTCCATCTGTCTTTCTATAAACCTATTTTTACCTACATAGCCAGTAAAGACAATTAAAAGGAAAAATTAAAACACAAAATACAGTCCTCTAAATCTTTTCAAGTATAGAATTTTCTACTCAAGGCACCTGAAGCCACCTGTTCCAAATGCTTTGCAATGACAAAATCTAAATCTAACTCTATCTGCAGAGAACTTTCATTTTTTAAAAAAAGCAAATCACCAAAATTATAGGAAAAGAGTGCCATCTATAGGTCTGCACAAGTACAGACTGACTATCTTAGATTTCAATTATGATTGCCTATAGTAACATATACACTAGTCAATCAAATGCACTACCCTAGAAAGAAGCTCCAAAATTTTTTTTAAAAAAGCTTGCTCATTCTCAAATCTCAGGAGGGGATCTTGCAGTTTATTCCTATCTCTAAAATAATTTTCCAAAATAATGATAACAACACAATAGCAGTCAAAGCAACAAGAAACAAAGAACAATGTTTCTCACAATTTTATTACTCTGATTTGGCATAAGTGGTGATTCATATATAGCAGTAGTTTTTCAAAAATATTAGTACATTGGTATGTGCCCCCCATCGTGTAAACTCTTTTAGTGTCATCCAATTCTATTCAGACATATGAATTTTGTTCTTCTTTCTCCAAAGAGAAAGAAGTTCTATTTCTTCTTACAGGAAGTAGTCTATTATGCTTTTTATAGACATTTAACTAAAGCTGACCTTTATGTCTAACCTAAACTGGTCAAACTCATTTAAAGGGAAAGGTTCAAGAAAACCTGTTTCATGCAACTTAAAATTCTCTTCTTTTTCACAGATAGGCTCCTCCTGTCCTCTCCGAGGTTGCTCTCAGACCAGTGATTCACTCCAATCTCTTCTCTGGTTGTGTAAGAGTACCCCTAATAATACATGGGAGTTGAGGCTTGGCTCATAATAATACATGGGAGTTGAGGCTTGGCTCATAATAATACATGGGAGTTGAAGCTTGGCTCATTCCTAATCAATTGCATGTAGTGCATGGCAGGAAAGATGTGGCCCCACTAAAGCTGATCAAGACACTTGCTAACTAAGGTGGAGAATTTCACAATTGATGTCTGGCATTTAAAGTAACTGTAAAAATAAGAAATGGCCTATTGCACCAAGGGCAGGCTTTGTTTTTTCATCAACATTCAATATCCCATACCAGCTCTCAGTATTTAACCCAACCAAAGAGAAAAGAAGCCTTATGAAAGCAATACTCAGTATGGGGCTGCTTATCTGATGTCCTATTCTGTGCACTAGAGTCTGGAGTAGTGGCTGAGAGTTCAAGTTTTGAAAGCAAAGAAGAGAGTTTGAATTCTATGCCCTGCTACTGGCTTTGAGCAAGCTACTTTGTTTCTCTGAACTTCACTTTTCTCATCTTCAAGAAATTACAAATTAATATAGATGATTTAAGCTTAGCAAAGTGCTTTGAACATAGTAAACATTCAATAAATGTCATTACTAAAAAAGATAAGATTTATCAGTTCTTGTTTATCCTGTTAAAGAAGATAATTAAGTAGTATCTACCCAACCTAAACAGACACTCAACAAAGTTCATATATGACTTAAGATGACAATAAGAATGAATGAGAAAGACAACTAAAAATTGGAATGTGTACAATTATGCAACAAAGAGAAAATGATATTTGAATGATATTAGTTTCAAAATATACCTCTGAAACATCTTTAAAAATCATTAAAATTCATTTGACTATTTCATGTTATTGCTACTGTTTATTTTAGAAATGTGAGTCTGCAGGGCACAAAGAAATTGGAAGCAAAGATCTTGGAGTCACCTACAAATAGATGACTCTAAAACCAGATGGTAAATGGGCTTCTTCAGAGTGATAACTAGAGTATGTGGTAGAGAACATGGAAACCTGTAGACTATATATTTCTAAGACAGTGGGATTTTCATAAAGGAGTCTGTAAAAGAGTGGTCAGATAGGGAGAGGAGGGCTGAAAACCAGCCATAGGAAGAACTTATGTAAAATTGGTTAGAGACATGAAATTCCACAAATATTAAATAAAAAATTGAGGAGAAAAGTTTCAGATAACACTTTCGGCTAAAAGGCAAAGAAGATATACCAATTACAATAGGTTGAAAATTGAGTGATAAACTTTTTAGAAAAAGCTGATAATAAATGGAAAGATAAATACAAGACCATAGTTTGAGATATGGGATGTGAATCTGAGAAACACAATATAAGAAGAAAAATACAATGTCTTTTGTAGTCAAATTGTGACCTCACAAGAGATATGTTCAAGTTCTAACTTCTGGTACCTATAAATATGACCTTACCTGAAAATACCATCTTTGCAGATATAATCAGGTTAAGAGGAGATCATACTGAATTAGAGTCCTAATCCAATGATGATGTCATTAAAAGAATAAGAAAATCTGGACATAAACACAGAGACAAATAAGAAAAGAATACCATGTGATGACAGATGTAGATAGAGTAATGACCTATCTATAAGCCAAGAAAAAATCAAGGTAAGATAGCAAATGCTAGAAGTTAAAAAAATGCATGAGATGGATCCTTCTCAGTACCTCCAGGAAGAACCTGTCTTGTGACACCTTGATTTTGGATTTCTAACTCCAAGAACTGTTTCTTTCATTCATTGCCATTTTAAAGATACTACCTACTTAAATCATAAAGATGTCTGAAGATTATTTGTGCATCTCTTTTTAGTTTGGGGTCCTAGAATGACAGATGATGCCTAAATAAAAACATCCCATCATGGGCTGGGGATGTAGCTCAATGGTACAGCATCTGCCTAGCATGCATGAGGCCCTGGGTTCCACACCCAGCACTCAACATACTATCTTAAGACTCTTACCCAGAAGGTGGAAGAGACTTTAGACCTGAAGGTATTTTTTTTCACATCATTTATTGAATAGTTCCAACAGAAGAGCTATTAAAGTATCATTACATGTATCAATTGTCTGATGATCAGAACCTCTGAATACTTCTCTCTCTTCAGTGTTGGAGACAGAATAATATTCAGTGGTTTGGCTTTTGATATTTATTCATTAATGTAGTCACAAACATTTCTCAGTCCCTACTACAGTGTCTCTGAAACATCGGGTTCTCAGTACTTTGAGATGTTGAAATCAGGCTGGTAGAGGGGTGAGGAAGGGCAAGTTCAACAGTGTGTTCCTAAAACATGAGGAAAAACTGTTTTATGTTTTGTGTCATGAACCCACATAATAATGGTACTTGAACTTCTGAAACAACTTCAGGGAAAGACAGTAAAATAAGAAATCCTTTGAAATATGGTGATGCAACTCACATTTTATTTTAAAATTTATATTTTTAAGACTATATTTTCTTAATGATAAGACTAAACTTTAATTAAAACACATTCCTTAAAGGTATTTTATAATTAATTTGAGCAATAGAGCTGCTTCCTCCTATGTGGTGAAATAATGGAGATTTTTTTCCTCCCTAATTACCCAGATAATGGGTTCCAGCCTTCCTTTGATGTGTCATAAAAGCTCACCTGTTTCACTACAACCTGCTATTTATTATCAAACAATTACAGTTTCCCAAATCCTGAATTTCCAAAGGTGCCATTTATCCAAATCACATGTGTGTCTCCTTTGCACCCATTCTCAAAAAGAATTCTCCTTGATCAAAAATTTAACCTTGATTACCCCCTGGTGCATCAGCTCTTTTATTGCCTAGTACAAATTAAAATCCAGGGACTTCTATAATACACACTATTAAAGCATTCTTTTAATTATATTGTAACTCTTGGGTTAAGGCAAGAAAAGGTAAAAATCTTATTAAGTTGAAAATATCTAAGATATGGAAGATCGGTAATTTTTAAAAATGAAGATTTTATATTGTCCTATACCTGTTTTTTAAAATCTTTTTTTCAGTGAAAGTCTTGTACTTTCTCCCCATCAGAATAAGGCACACTTTGCATATATTCTCAGATAGTCTCCCATAAGCCTATTAATGAATCCCAATTTTCCCTTTCTTGAAAAGGGTCTGTCATTTCAATCTCATTTGATTCTTTGTGTGTGATTAATGAGATTACACTACACAAAATACTTGAACAGTGCTTAGCACAAACTGGAAAGCTTGTCTCCAGAATACTTTGAGTCAAACACTTTCAATGAAAGCAAATGGACCCTGGTAGATGTACATAGTGAACACAATAACTGATGAAAATAGGATGGGGTGCCTACCTACCAAGGTAACAAGGACCAGGCTAGGTTAGAGAAGAGGAAACAGCAACCTAGAAATTTTGAAGAATAAATCAGTGTTCTGCCAGCACAATGATCAATACATGGTCCATGGAGGGAAATGAGCTTTGAAAAGCATTCTGAATAGGATAAGGCAAACTTGGAAGGATATGAGTACAATTCTGGGAGGCAGGAGGAGGGCCTCAGACTTGCCACTGTACATGTATAGGGGTGAATTCACAAGGAATCCTGATGGGCCCTGGTGATAGCAAGACTTCCCAAGGGACCAAGGAAACTTCAGAGGATCAGGAAGTTCTGAGGTTGAGTGCAAAAGTTCTATGAAAGTTTGGAGTAAATTTCTATCTGCATGGGCCTGAAAGTCTCCTATATGACATAGGGAATGAGAAAACCCCATAGGCTTCAGAGACATGTGGAAGGACTCAAACTGGTCACTAGGAAGAATAGAAGGATCCTAGGTGGATTCACCCTCCTGGCTCCTGACCACCTACATGACAGAGCCTCATGGAGCCCTGCTGATGTGCAGACAGGGTAATGCTATGGGACCCAGAGATATGTTGAAGTCAGAGATCTTGAGAGCTCTAACAAGTGTGGAGGAATTCTGTCAGTGTTACCAACAAATTTGCTTCTAATACATTCAGTATGTTTGTAAACAGCAGAAGAAAGGTGTCCCATTTCCCAGAAGGACATAAATGCTTTAGGATGCACAAATTACGGAGCATAGACTAGATTTCAGCTCTTATTTGTTCCAGTAACCAGAGCCCTTTATCAGGCCACAATCTGCCCAACTGCATGTAGAGGACCTGGATGTACTGACCTCTAAAAAAACTAAATTTTCTCTTGGCTAAAAGCTAATCTTGTGCCCATACAAATGAGCACAGTACTATTTAATAAAAATACTGAAAGGATTGTATTTATAAATAAAAGTGTTCTTTTAAGAAATGTTAACCAATAGGAGCTACAAAGATAATAAGAGGTAGATTTGGCTTGATCTCTCCAACTTCTAAAACCATTCAGCCCCTCTGACCATTCTCCTAGTCCCTCTCATATCCCTAATTTCCTATAAAAATGGTTGCATACTTGTGTAACCATGGGTGTGTTAATTATTCTCTCTGTGCATTAGTTTCTTCATCTATAAATGGGATTAAAACAGTGCCTATTTTGTTGAGTTGTGGGGAAGATTAACAACGTTAATACAAGTGTGAAGTTGGGTTTCAGATTTAATATTTATTCTGTGGATTATTGCATCATTCATGTATTAATAAGAACATTAAAACTGGATGGAGCTATAGAGGACATCTGAGAAACATTTATGCAGAAAACCATTTTCAAGCTGGGCCATAGAAAATGGGTAGGATTTCAATAGATAGAGAAAATAAGGGGAAGATAATCCAGACATAGTAATAAAGGTGGAAAGGTACATATATTATTCAGGAATGTTGAGCAGATCTATTTAGCAAAGACTGAATGGAATGTGTAGAAGGGTGGAAAATAAGACTGAAAGTTAAAATGAGGGCACATAATAGGTAATACAGAATTGATTAATTATTTCCAATCAGCAATGAAAATCAAGAAAGATTTTACTTGTAACTCCCTTCAATGTGGCTTTGGCTTTTTCACTCTATGGAATCCTTTTGCTCAAAGGTCTTCTGATAAGGTGCTACTAAAACTTTAAAGTACAAACCAATGATCTCTGGCCTTCCTGAAATGCAGATTCTGATGTGGTAGGTGTGAAGTGAGGCCTGAGATCCTACATTTTTAACAAACTTCCAGGTACTACCATACTCCTTGCCACTCTTCTAGGGTACACATTTTCAGTACCAAGAATAATCTCTTCTCATCTTCATGTTTAGTGATTCCTCAGTGTTCACCTTGGTGATCTTCCTGAAGCTTTCTCATCATAGCTTCCATGACTCTCTTATCTAAATCTTATGGTATTACTTGAAGTTAAGAACAAAGACTAAAATAAATAGTTTCAATGAACACAATGGATTCCAGAGAGATGCAAAGTTAGAACACAGTGATTGATGAAAATGTGGTGGGATGTGTCCCTCTAAGAAACCAGGGGGGAAGAATGGCCACCTGTAGAGGGAGGAACAGCAACCTGGAAATTTGGGGGAATAAATTTATGACCTGCCAGTCTAGTGGTATGCCACATGAAGGGGAATAAGCTGTAGGAGGCATTCTGAGTGGCACTTGTAGGCTTACAGGGATATAAGTAAGTTTTTGAGAGACAGGAGGAACATTGCCACTATGGAAGGAAATTCAGTGTGAACAGGACTTAGAGGTGACCTCACAAGGAAGTCTGACAGGTCCTGCAGAAAAGGGGACTTCATTGGAGTCTCTGAGAGGCTCTGTGGTTTGGGTAAAAAACCCTTATGGGAATTTGGGAAAAATAACCATCTGAGTGGGACTGAAAGGCTGAGAACATGGCTGGCTCTGCAAAAATCCAGTACATATTAACTTGTCTTAAGCAAAGTCTTCATAAGATAAAACTGTCCTTGGTAGCAAGATCTACACACAGCATTTATAGCTACAAACTCAAGACTAGGTTTTAAATATTTATTATCCAAGCAACTGTCACATATCTATTCTTCAGTCTTTTAAATGCAAATATCACAAACTATCTAGTAATAAAAGATATATAATAGATGACACCTATTGCTCCTCTCATGACATCTAGTTTCTCTACATCTCATCTGAGATCCCCATCTCACCTGCCTCACACATTCACATGGGTATTGGCTAGAGTTGATTGATATAGAGGTGGACCCCTGCCAACTATGGTTTATTTTGAGTTTTTCCTTAGGATTTTGGACTAAAATTGAAAGAAAGCAAGTCAGTCTCTCATGTTCTCTGGGAAACAGAAGTCAAAAGCATAGATACAACAGTTGTTGGAGACCAGGTTCTGCCACATAGAAGAGCTCAATGAAAGCTGAAAACAGAAGTAAACTAAGAGAAACAAGAATTCTCAGGATACCAAGACGGCACAGAGAAATTGCTCTATTTGTCAGGTGTACGCCCTGACAATATTGTACATCTCTATATAAGCCAGGATAGCAAGGTCCAATCAGTCTAGCCTGATCTTCGCAGAATGCTCTGTGAATTCTCCAAATCTATCTAATGGAAGACTCTCTCCCTATCTAATGGAAGACTTCTGAAAGGCCTTTTTTATCCGTCTCCTTAGTTTCAATGAACCACATGACCTTCCACCTCACCCCTATCTAGGTTAAAACTGCAGACTTCATCATAAATCTATAAAACCACCTGGCTGTGGTTCAGAGGTAGCTCCTCAACAGCAAGGGGCCAGTCACTCATAGTCTATCATACGACCTCTTCAGGTCAGGGTTATCTATAATACTAGGAACAATATGACTTGCTGTAGCTGTCATGAACTGAATCCTTTTGGGCATGTTTTCTTTACCAGGCAAATGTGTGGGGTATTCCAAGCCATCCTAACAGCTGTAGTAGTAATACTTATGGCCCTATTATTAGCCATCACCTGGCTGCCTTGGGGATGTTTGACCACTTGACAAAAGAAGTAAAAGTTAAAGAGAGTTCACTTCCTTCTCCTCTCCAGAAATGCATGCCAGACCTTGATGAGACATGCTGATATCTCTCCATAAACCTCCCAAGTTTATTTATTTTTTTCTCTTAAGGAAACATTCCCTTACAATGTATTTTTTATCTTTATGGCCAGAAGACCATATAATACACAGAGAGATGATAGTGCCAGAAATCAGAATTCCTGTGGCAGAAATTCAAATGCATTTCCTTTTTCTGCTTCTCTTGTATATTGATTTCTTTCTGACCCTTGATCTACTATATGTAAAAGGATTACTGCATTTATTACAGTTGCAAAAAAGTTTTATGAAAATGCTTTTGGTCAAGTACTCTTTTTCACTATGATGATAGTATAAATTACTCTCATCACTTATCAATAATTCCATAGTACAAACTACATAAATTATCCTACTATTTTAAAGTTATTCTATAAGTGTCCTAATTTTTACTCATACTGATTACAATCATAAGAATATATGATGGCATCACATATTATATCTATGCCAATAAAACACTGTTTGATCTACTTTTAACATCCTTTGAGTTTAACTGTGCCTAATACATATTATGATTAGCTAAACCAATATTCAGATGCTTATGAAGCATTGGTCATAGCTTAGGATTTTAATCAACTAGCTCCACTTTCCCTCTGAGCCAAATGAGTTTTCTTAGATCAGGGTCACAGACTGGAAATAAAGTGAGTCAGGCAGAGCTAGCAGAGCTTTGGCCATTGTGAAATTCTACCAAAACTCTGACTAAATCAGAGCAAGGGCATCATTACTATTGGGAAACAACTTAAAAAGTAGGCAGTGGGGGCACTGACATCATAAATGGGCGGACAATGCACAATTACCTACAAGAAATGAGTGCCTCAATTGTTCTTAAAAATTAATAATGATATATGAACTTCAGAAAAGTGTCACATTGTGACACATTTAGTTGCTTGTGGTACCCCTGAGATTCAACATAATGATATTGGTCATAATTTGAAGTAGTCCCTTATAAAAAGCCCAAATCTGTTTGAAAATACAGTAAATTTTAGTAGTCAACATTAGACATTTTCTAGTCATTGTCATAATGTGATTTATTAGTGTTATCATAATTTACTAAAGGAATAACCACAGTTATAAAAGTGTTTTATAGTTATTAGCTAATTATGATAATTATTTGTTATGTATTTATAATAAAATGCATCACAGTATGCAAGATTAAATTTTCAATGAACTAATAACTTATACTTTAAAATATTCTTAAAATCCATGCACATAATTTCATGGTTAGTAACTTTCCCCAGCCACATTTAACATAATTATTGCCAAGATTGGTTATAACAGATCATTTGCTAAAGGTTTTTCTTTTCCCCCCGACAGCATAAATCTCCATAAATAGTAAGTACATTATAACAAGTGTTTAAGTGTGTTAAAATATGCATTTAATTTAATATGCCTATTTATGGTGCAATTATATCCCAAGCAAGCAAGGTCAAGCAGTAAGAAGCCCTGTGGAGTCCTACCATAATATTTTAATGAGGAAAGAAGGATTTGTCTAAGATTTGTCTACCTTGGAGAGTCTACAAGTGCTAGCAAACTTAAATAAGACAGAACTGAGTCATTTTCAAGTAAAATAGCCAGCAAAGCCAAAAGTCTTCTCTCAAATTACAGGACTTGGTGCTGCTCCCCTCTTGCAGCCTAGGAACAGAGAAGGCCAGGAACCTAAGAGCAGCTGGCATCGGTGCGGAGGCGACCTTACCTAGGACACCAGGCACTCTCCGCCCGCGCCGGGCCTCCTTTGCTCCTACGCTTCGCGGGCTCAGGTATTGAAACCGGAGCGCGGAATTTTGAGGAAGAGGACAAAACTTGGGCTGGGAAGCTTGTCTGAGAAATGTTTTCGCGGCACGCATTGGAGCGGAGCAGGGCAGGGCCCGGCCTTACCAGCAGAACCACCGGCCAAGATCTGCCGAGAAGCCTCGCGCACTAATCCGACTTCGGGCTTGGCGGACATCTTCGCAGCCTGAGGAGGAGGGAGGGGTCTGGGGTGTGTGAGCGAGATCGCCGCTGAACGATGGCCTGCGCTGCCTCTCCGGATGAGAGTCGTGCTGGGTTGGTCCTCTGACCAGTGGTTCCCTGTGGGACGGCAATGGGGACTACCCAGAGATGGCGGTTCGGGCACTGGCTCGCCGCGAGATCTCTAGCGGGTGGGAAGCTGCTTACTGTGCTGCTTGTAGGGTGGCCTTTCGCTCGAACTGGGCTTCCTGCGCTCAGGAAAGGTTCCTGGACAGAAGACTCGAGGATGGTATTAGCTTGACTCACCGCCGCATGTCAGTTTTGGTTTCCTAGATTGGCGCCCAGGCGCTTCCCTATCAAGAGCCTCTCCTGCAGTTTGTCAAGTTGGACGCCCTGCCTTTGATAACGCAAGTGAAGCGACCGGGGGCCGAAGCTCTAAGGGCAAGGCTGGAGCGACCCTTGCTCCTGGCAGGACAGAACACAGTGTCATTCTAAAGAGCGGATTGGTGAATAAATTCCTCGGAGTTAGTTATCCTGAGATTGTAGGCTGAAGTAACTAAGTCAAAGCAGATGGAATTACCTTACAATTGAGCTAATATATAGTACTTTAATAAGAAAATGGTTTAAAGGAGATTTATTTCATACCTCATAAACTTATTTGCTGAAAGACCAAAAAGAGAAAATGCCTGGTTACAAATAGTCTTCTATATCCAGGGTCAGAGGTTCTCAAAGTGTGATACCTAACATAATTTGTGAATCTCCGGGGTTAGGGCCCAGAAACCTATGTTTTAACCAGTTCTCTATAGATTGTTATTAACATTAAAGTTTTTGAACCACTGAAATAATTCAGGAACATTAAGGAACTTTAAGTATGTTCTGTCTATAAAACAATTTTTTATATTAGCCTCTTAGAATAGTTAACAAAAAAAAAATTGTCATTTAAACCTGGTATTTAAGCCATAAGCTTCAAATTCCTGTGTAGGAGAGATACAAATTTCTGCCACACAAGATTGTGAAATTTTAGAAAAAAAAACACCCACCACACCCCTACAGGCAGGAAAATGATAAGAATAAAAGGGACAACTGAGAAGCTTTGGCTGTTGTCATTATTTGTAATACACGGTATTTAATACTAAATGTTTATTTTGTGTCATAAAATTGCCATTTTTGAAGGTCAAAAACTTTGGATATGGACAATTTAATTAACAATATATGATTTCCAGTATGTACAAAATACAGTATTAGTGTTTCATACTTTTATTTCTTTAGCTGAGCCATTAAAAGTCGATGATACTGATACCTGACTGGCAACATTATTCAAAGTGTTTGAGGAATTGGGGAGACTTACTTATATGATTAGATATTCAAAAATAAAATTTCTCATTTGATTAAAATGACTAAATGTGAAAATGTTTCCCAAGAAATAATTTTCAGAATTTTTGCTACTTAGGTAGAATAAAAGTTTTTGCATAGTATTTTTCAGTATTTTATTGGTTAAATATGAGGACAGATGGGGCTAGGGTTGTGGCTCAGTGGTACAGTGATTGCCTGGCATGCCTGAGTCACTGGGTTCAATTCTTAGCACCACATATAAATAAATGAATAAAGGTTCATTGAGACAAAAAAATAAACAAACATGAGGTTATGAGTATATAACATAAAATCACTTCTTATGTTAAAAAGTGATGGTTTTATTTGTATAGGAACAATTTCACAGTTCACAGAAGGCATTTTCTTTCTTTTCCAAGGCAGAAACTGAGTTTTCCAAGATGACACCAGGAGTGACAGAATAGGTGGGCTTCCATTCTAGGATTCCTTCTGGTAATAATGGGTTTGTCTATTTAATTATTAACAACAGGCCAAACAAAATACATTCTATCAAACAGAAACCTAAAATAAATAAGGAACCCCCAAATTCATTTATTAAATGTAAGAAGAATTTCTAAAGTTTCTAAAAGAAAGTGGTCATATCTGTTATTCCAAAGGCACATACTCAAACATTCTACATTCATTCATTGAGAGCTTACTAAGTATTAGCATTTTCTTAAGTACTGGCAATATTCATAGCAAACATCCCTCACTTATGGGTCATATAATTTAATGGAGGAGATCCTACCATGTTGCAATGTAAATAAATCTTTGCCTTCCCAGCCTTTATTTTAGTAAATGTAATAATACTACCAGGTTAAGATTTAAAGATAGCTTATTTTTTTAAATTATTTTTTGATTCATTGTACACAAATATGATACAACTTTCATTTTTCTGGTTGTATACAAAGTAGAGTCACACTGTTTGTATAATCATACTTGTACATAGTGTAATGATGTTTGTCTCATTCCATTATCTTTCCTTCCCCCTGCCCACTCCCCAACCCTCATTTCCCTCTACACAATCCATCCTTCCCCCATTCTTCCCTTACTCCCCCATTATGTATCATCATCCACTTATCAGTGAAAACATTTGATCTTTGGTTTTGGGGGATTGACTTATCTCACGTAGCATGATATTCTCCAGAGACAGCTTATTTTTATGACATCATTATTTTTATGAATATTTTCACTTCTGAAGAGTTTCTCCTAAAAAGATGAGTGCAGGTTTGTGGCTGAACTAAAAACATTGCTTCCTCTCTTTAACTTCTCTAAACTGGAACAAATTTCTTTGGGTAAAAAAGCAAGACCTATTATCACATGTAATCCAGTGCTACACCTCTGGAATAGTTGAGCTTACCCAAAAGCTTGATAACATTCTGGCTCGTGAGTCTGCAAGGGTCAGTCCAGAGTCAACAAATACCCACTGTGCCAAGATCTCTGATTATCAAATCTGCTTTCTATATATAGCTAAATTTGCCCACGGTCAATACCAGAATGCTGGGAGGTTTAGCCCTGGAAAACAATGATAAAATTGACCTATTTCAGATAATGGGACTCAATTCATCCCATTGTTATTTTTATTTTAAATAATATTTTAAAGTCCTAATAGAGCAAAACTATTGCTCAAGGTTGTATTTTTTAAGTTGTTGATTTTTTTTCTGCTGATCTTGGTTAAGAATTACATGATTATTATCAGTTTGCAAAATGGCTGAAAATGAAACCTTCAAGAACCTTAAAATGACAACCAAATTTAAATATCTGACAATTTATTCAACGTGTTATTGAAATAAAGTTTGTGTATTGGGCCATCCAAAATAATAATGACTTAGGATGAATTATTTATTTCCCCTTGTGTAATAGCCCAATGGTAAGCTACGAATATAGCTCCAGCCTGAAGAGGGAGAAAGAAAACACAGCTAAAGAAAGCCCTCACAGGCCAGAATTGCCCACAAGGGCTATCCCTAGGTCTAAAGGTGATCAGGAAATATATTTTGCTGCATGGCCATGTGACCAGGATACAGTGGTGGGTGGTTACCATTATGAAAGAAGGGGAGAACCAAAAGTGCCTGTCATTAAAAAAAAAAAAAATAGTTTAGGAAGAGCTATACTTAAAATGGCAATATTTGCCCATTTTGAAAGACTTTGTCTCCTTTAAGTCTAAAGTTTATTTTATTGCCTAACTAGAAACTATAATATAATACCATTGTACTCACTGTACTATGACTAAAACTATATTTTAAAGTACCATTCACTTAAAGATACATAGCAATTGTAGGCCTAGTCTCTTTTCTTTTTTGGAAAATACTAAGAAACACAGAATTTTGCATATATGGAACCCATCCATGGAACAAAGTTGGGGAGAGTGATATATGGACACCAGATTAAGAAATCTTAACCAGTGGAATATATTAAACTCTTGAAATATTAAAAAGATCTATTATTCTATAATATTCTTATGCACAGGTATTAAAAGTATTATGTGCTTAAAATCTGTAGATCTGAATATAACTGCTCAAAGCTTACAGTTTACAAATACTATGATATGTCTTCATTAAGGACAATTTAAGTTCTCATTAAGTTGAGCACTTAAAGCATTTTAAAATTTAAGTGACTCTACTGAACACTGTAAATGAAATAGTTAAGGTGCTATCTTTGTTACTATTATACAAATACCTGAAATAATCAACTTAATAAAATGTTTATTTTGGTTCACAATGTTGGAGGTTCTAGTACATGATTGATTGGCCCTATTGCTTTGGAGCTGTGGCAAGGAACTATCTCATGGTGGGCAGTATGTGGCAAAACAAAGGTATACACCTCAAGTCTGGGAAGTGAAAAAGAAAGTGGAAGACATAAGGATCCCCTTTCAGGCAGTACTCCCAATGACCTAAAGATCTCACAGTAGGCCCCGCAACAAGGGTTCTACCACCTCCCCAAAGTGCCAAGGTGAAGAACAAGCCTTTAACACATGCACCTATGAGAGACAGTCCAGATCCAAACTACAACAGTTAATGAGGCAACTTTTTTCAATACCTAATTGTGATACATAATAGAAACAACAAGCAGAGTTAATTCATGTGTCAGAACTGTTACTTAGAACATAACTGGAATCAATCTAGGAATTAAGAAAGCCTCTAAGCAGTTACCATGCAGAATCCATGCAGTTTTGTCCTAGGTATAGGTCCCCAGGCCTTCACTTAGAAACTAATTTTATTACCCAATTCTTAAAAAGTCTGTAGAGTAGAAATTAATTTCTTAGTTCATATCAGATTAGAAAGAACACATGAAAAAAGAATGGGAGGATGAGTCTGGAAGAACAGGAGATGTTCCAGAAAAGTAAAAAATAATTACAAACTTTAGGCCATATTCAGCCTACCCAGCAAATAACAATACATTAATTGAATGTTTACCTTAAGCCAGGCACTGGGCTAAGCATTTTGCAACAAATTATCATATAAGCAATATCCCTGAGAGTCTCAGCCTCTGAAAGTAAATGATGTCAAGTAACATGCCTGAAGTCACACTGAGTATTTGAGGTGTTACTTGAATATAAGTATGCGGAACTTAAGATTCTTTTCTGTGTCACTGGAATGTTGTTTTCATAATGTATTTTTAAGTTTAGCTTTTCTACCCACACAAAAAAGAATCAAGATGCAAAATCACTCAAGAGCAAACAGCTTGTAGCTTCCTTGGCTTGGATAAACAACAAACTGGTAAGCTGGGTCAGGAACTCTGTAGGATCTAAAGTCAGAAAAGTATTAATTTCAATACCTTAAAACATGTATATGTAAAGGTTGTGAATTTCCTGTTTTATAAATCAGAGTTTTTCAACAAAAACTTTAATGACAGATAATTATTTCTTGAGGGTGGCTGTCTTGTGCATTGTTGGACACTTAACAGCATCCCTGGCCTCTACCCAGTAGATGCCAATAACAATTCTTTTCCCAGGTATGACACCTAAATGTGTCTCCAGGCATTGTCAATTGTACACTACAGCGAAAACCTGCCCCTGATTGAGAATCACTTGTTTAAGTAATAGAACTAAAATCTGATATTGAAGTCTTCTGAACTTTCTGGGATCATAGAATGGCAGACCTGGAAGAGACTTCAATCAATTCTTTATCTGATAGGTGAGGAGATGGAGGTGTGAATATATTGAGGGCCTTGCCTAAGTTGCCAGACTACTCAGAGGAACTGGGTGGCATAAACAGACATTTCCTGATTTTAAAATTGGTGATCTAGGCATTGATGTTTGGTACATTTCGTATAAGGTGAATACTGTGGCTATACTATCCAGTGACCCTTTCAAATCATCTTTCAGATGATATTACTCACCTGTCCTAAGCCATGTGCTGGTTTCCCTGTCACTCTTAGAATAGAATCCAAAGTCCTAGCATAGACCAGAAGGTCCAGTATAATTTGGCTTCTGGTTATTTCTCCATACTTATTTTCTAATCACCTACTCTTGTCATCATTTTTTTAAAATTTCTTTGAATACCCCAAGCATGTTTCCATATTTCTATGTGCTTTTCTGTATAGTAGGAATGTTCTTTTCTTAGACATGCCCTTGGTTTTGCTTCTTCATTTCCTTCAAATCTTTGTACAAATATTACTTTAACAGGCAGGTTTTACTCTAACTACAGTAGCATGTTTCTCCAACGTTTTCACTCTTTACCTAACATGATTTATTTTTCTTCACTGCAATTTTCAACACCTGGATACATTCTATGTTTATTTGTATATTATTTGACTTTTCTTTCTCTTGAATGTAAAGTCCATGCAAAAGTGACTAGAATACTATCTGGCATATGGAAAGCACTTAGTAAATAGTAATTTAGTGAGCGAATCATATTCAACTCAGATGAATACACCATGCACTTTAAGAAATCACTCCCCATTTTGCCTTACTATCCCCAAACAACCACTAATATGATTTCTGTCTCTATGGATTTGCCTATTGAGTATTTCATAGCAAAGGAATCATACAATATGTAACCTTCTGTGTCTGGCTTCCTTCACTTAGCATAATGTTTTCAATATTCATTCAAGTTTTAGGATGTATCAGTACTTCATTCTTTGTATGGCTGAATAATATTATATTGTATTTATATAAAACAATTTCTTTACTCATTCATCCATTGATGAATATTCGGATTGTTTCTACCTTTAGGCTGTTATAAATAAATACTGTTACAAACATATGTATCTGTGTGGACATATGTTTTCTTTTTTTTTATTGTAAACAAATGGGATACATGTTGTTTCTCTGTTTGTACATGGAGTCAAGGCATACCATTTGTGTAATCATAAATTTACATAGGGTAATGTTGTTTGATTCATTCTGTTATTTTTTCCCTCCCCCCCACCCCTCCCATCCCTCTTTTCCCTCTATACAGTCCTTCCTTCCTCCATTCTTACCACCCTCCTTAACCCTAACCCTAAACCGAACCCTAACCCTAACACTAACCCCTCCCTCCCTCCATTATATGTCCTCATCCGCTTATCAGTGAGATCATTCGACCTTTAGTTTTTTGAGATTGGCTTATCTCACTTAGCATGATATTTTCCAATTTCATCCATTTGCCTGCAAATGCCATAATTTTATCATTCTTTATGGCTGAGTAATATTCCACTGTATATATATGCCACAGTTTCTTTATCCATTCATCAATTGAAGGACATCTAGGTTGGTTCCACAATCTGGTTATGGTGAATTGAGCAGCAATGAACATTGATGTGGCTGTATCTCTGTAGTATGCTGATTTTAAGTCCTTTGGGTATAGGCCAAGGAGTGGGATAGCTGGGTCAAATGGTGGTTCCATTCCAAGCTTTCTGAGGAATCTCCATACTGTTTTCCAGAGTGGCTGCACTAATTTGCAGCCCCACCAGCAATGTATGAGTGTACCTTTTTCCCCACATCCTCACCAACACCTATTGTTGCTTGTGTTCTTGATAATCGCCATTCTAATTGGGGTGAGATGGAATCTTAGGGTAGTTTTGATTTGCATTTTCTTATTACTAGAGATGTTGAACATTTTTTCATATATCTGTTTGTTGCTTGTACATCTTCTTCTGTGAAGTGTCTGTTCAGTTCCTTAGCCCATTTGTTGATTGGGTTATTTGTATTCTTGGTGTAGAGTTTTTTGAGTTCTTTATATATTCTGGAAATTTTTGCTCTATCTGAAATATGAGTGGCAAAGATATTCTCCCACTCTGTAGGCTCTCTCTTCACATTACTGATAGTTTCCTTTGCTGAGAGAAAGCTTTTTAGTTTGAATCTATCCCAGTTGTTGATTCTTGCTTTTATTTCTTGTGCTATGGGAGTCCTGTTAAGGAAGTCTGATCCTAAGCCAACAAGTTGAAGATTTGGACCTACTTTTTCTTCTATAAGATGCAGGGTCTCTGGTCTGATTCCGAGGTCCTTGATCCATTGTGAGTTGAGTTTTGTGCAGGGTGAGAGATAGGGGTTTAATTTCATTCTGTTGCATATGGTTTTCCAGTTTTCCCAGCACCATTTGTTGAAGAGGCTATCTTTTCTCCATTGCATATTTTTGGAACCTTTGTCTAGTATGAGAAAATTGTATTTATTTGGGTTTGTGTCCATGTCCTCTATTCTGTGCCATTGATCTACCTGTCTATTTTGGTACCAATACCATGCCGTTTTTGTTACTATTGCTTTTAATAGAGTTGAAGATCTGGAATTGCGATACCCCCTGCTTCGCTCTTTCTGCTGAGGATTGCTTCAGCTATTCTGGGTTTTTTATTCTTCCAGATGAATTTCATAATTGCTTGCTCTATTTCTGTAAGGTACATCATTGCCAAAAATATACGCCCATGAAATAAATCTTCCTCTAAGGACTGCTTTCATAGTGCCCCAGAGATTTTGATATGATGTGTCTTTGTTCTCGTTTACTTCTAAGAATTTTTTTATTTCCTTCCTGATGTCTTCTGTTATCCATTCATCATATAATAGCATATTATTTAATCGCCAGGTATTGGAGAAGTTTCTGTTTTTTATTCTGTCATTTATTTCTAATTTCAATCCATTATAATCTGATAGAATACAAGGTAGTATCTCTATCTTCTTGTATTTGCTAACAGTAGCTTTGTGGCATGAAATATGGTCTATTTTCGAGAAGGATCCATGTGCTGCTGAGAAGAAAGTGTATTCGTTCTTTGTTGGATGGTATATTCTATATATGTCTGTTAAGTCTAAATTGTTGATTGTGTTATTGAGATCTATGGTTTCTTTATTCAATTTTTGTTTGGAGGGTCTATCCAGTAGTGAGAGAGGTGTGTTAAAATTGCCTAGTATTATTGTGTTGTGGTCTATTTGATTTCTGGAATTAAGAAGGATTTGTTTGACGTACATGGATGAGCCAATGTTTGGGGCATAGATATTTATGATTGTGATGTCTTGCTGATTTATGCTTCCCTTAAGGAGTATGTAATGTCCTTCTTTATCCCTTCTGACTAGTTTTGGCTTGAAGTCCACATTATCTGAAATGAGGATAGATACTCCAGCTTTTTTGCTGTGTCCATGTGCATGGTGTGTTTTTTCCCATCCTTTCACCTTTAGTCTATGGGTATCTCTTTCTATGAGATGAGTCTCTTGCAGGCAGCATATTGTTGGATTTTTCTTTTTAATCCAATCTGCCAGTCTATGTCTTTTGATTGATGAGTTCAGGCCATTAACATTCAGGGTTATTCAGGGTTATTATTGTGATATGATTTGTATTCCCAGTCATTTGACTCATTTTTGTTTTTTGACATGATTTGGTTTCTCCTTTATTTGGCTATTCCTTTAGACTAGTTCCTCTCGATGCTGATTTACATCATTGTTTTTCATCTCTTCCTCATGGAATATTTTGCTGAGAATGTTCTGTAATGCCGACTTTCTTTTTGTAAATTCCCTTAGCTTTTGTTTATTATGGAAGGATCTTATTTCGTTGTCAAATCTGAAAGTAAGTTTTGCTGGTATAAGATTCTTGGTTGGCATCCATTTTCTTTCAGGGCTTGTTCCAGGCCCTTCTAACTTTTAGGGTCTGGATTGAAAAATCTGCTGATATCCGTATTGTTTTCCCCCTGAATGTAATTTGATTCTTTTCTCTCGTGGCCTTTAAAATTCTGTCTTCATTTTGTATGTTAGGTATTTTCATTATAATGTGCCTTGGTGTGGGTCTGTTGTAATTTTGTATATTTGGACTCCTATAAGCCTCTTGTACTTGGTTTTCCATTTCATTCTTCAGATTTGGGAATTTTTCTGATATTTCATTGAATAGATTGTTCATTCCTTTGGTTTGTTTCTCTAAGCCTTCCTCAATCCCAATAATTCTTAATTTTGGTCTTTTCATGATATCCCATAATTCTTGTAGATTCTGTTCATGATTTCTTACCATCTTCTCTGTTTGGTCAACTTTGTTTTCAAGATTAAATATTTTGTCTTTAATGTCTGAGGTTCTGTCTTCCAGGTGTTCTATCCTATTGGTTATGCTTTCTGTGGAGTTTTTAACTTGGTTTATTGTTTCCTTCATTTCAAGGATTTCTGTGTGTTTTTTTTTTCAGTATATCTAACTCTTTATTGAAATGATCTCTTGCTTCCCACATTTGCTCTTTTAACTGTTGATTGGTGTGATCATTTAATGCCTGCATTTGTTCTTTCATCTCCTCCTTCAATGCCTGCATTTGCTCTTTCATCTCCTCATTTGCTTCCCTGATTGTTTTAATTATGTACATTCTGAACTCCCTTTCTGACTTTTCTTCTGCTGTGCTCTCATTGGGTTTTATTGATATAGTATCTAGGTTTGTTTGGGACATTTTCTTCTCTTGTTTTCTCATATTGGTCAGATATCAGTGGGACTCTGAGATATTGCAGATTTCCTCTATTGGCTTATAGTGTCCCTGTAGATTTCCAGTATATCACCTCCCAGCCTTCAGTAGCCTGAAGTCTTGGAGGAACTTGATAATGCAGTGCTTCTGAAGAAAGCTGCCCCTAGCCCGCTACTGGTTCCAGGGCTTGGAGCTGGCTCTGTGCAGAAAGGCTCTCACTGGGCGGTCTGCTCCGAGAAGCTGGCCATGAAAGGAGCCTGCTGCTGGAGGGAACAGGGCTGCTTGGGGAAGTCCCTGGCTGCCCTGTCCTGGTCCCTGAAGCTGTCTGCGGGCCCTGTCTTCTTTTCTCTTGGGTATTTACATAGGAATAGAACTGCTGGGTCCTATAGTGATTCTATATTTAAATTTCTGAGCATCTACTAAACTGTTTTTCACAGTAGCTATACTATATCATAATTCCACCAGCAATATATGAGCATTCCTACTCTGTATCCCTCACAATACTCATTTTCCTTTTCTTCATTATAGCCATTATAGTAGGCACAAAGATATAAAGTGGTATCACTTTGTGGTTTTGATGTGCATTTCCTTAATGATCAATGAATTCATGTGCTTACTGGCCATTTGTATATCTTTTGTGTAATGTCTATTTAAGCCCATTTTTAAACTGCATTGTCTTTTGGTTGTTGAGTTGTTAAGAGTTCTTTACTGGGTATGGATACTATAACCTTATCAGATATGTGATTTGAAAGTGTTTTCTCCCATTATGTGGGTTGTCTTTTCATTTTCTTGATAATGTCCTTTGATGCACAAAAGTTTTAAATTCTGATAAAATCCAACTCCTCTAATTGTTCTTTGGCTGCTCATACTTTTGGTGTCAACCTAAGAAACCACTGTCAAATCTGAAGTCAAGATTTACCTCCATATTTCAATCTAATAGCTGTAGAGTTTTCACTCATATTTAGATCAATGATTAACGTTGTTCTAATTTTTGCATATGAAGCAAAATTAAGGGTCCAAATTCATAGTTTTGCATATGGTTATCCAGGTGTCCCAGCATAGTTTATTAAAGAGATTTTTCTTTCTCAATTGAATGATCTTGACTTCTTTTTTGAAAACTAATTGACCATAGATAATTGTATTTCTTTCTGGGCTCTGTATTCCATTAGTCTGTTATGGTTTAGGTATGAGGTATCCCACAAAAGATCACGTATGAAACAATGCAAGAATTTTGAGGTGAAATAATTGGATTATCAGAGGTGTGACCTAATCAGTGAATTAAACTGCTGGTATGTAATTATATGCAGGGCAGTAATTATATGCAGGTTGGGTGTAGCTGGAGGAAGAAGGTCACTTGGAGTTTATATTTTCTCCTTGGTGAATGTAGGAGCTCTCTGCTTCCTAATCACCATGTCCTGATCTGTTTATTCTTCCATGATTGTGGGGAGCCATCCATGTTTAGCAGAATCAGACTTGGCTGAGCCATGGGATATTGAGGTCTGACTCCCAGGAACTGACAGTCATGAAAGACTGTTTCAGACAGCCAGGGAGTAGGTGGCCCTGTACAGAGGTGGCTCACCCCTCAGGAAATGCTAATTCTTTAAGCAAATGGTTTCCGGAACTCCGCCCCATGCTGTTCCCCATAGAAGAAGCCCCTCCCTGTCCAGGGCCCTTTACCTGTAGGACTATAAAGGTGAAAGTGGGCTGCTCCATCTTGTTGGAGGCCACATCTGATATGGCCTGCTCCATCACATCCCCTTCCGTTTGAAGAGTATTGGCTCTTATGTTTATTGATTAGATAAGTTTATTAGTAATTAATTGATCACCAGCACTGTTGTCTTCCAACAGAAACTCTTCTCCTCATCCATGCGGTATATGGAAAACCCCCCACTCATGATAGTCTGCTTCATCTTGGGCCCAGAACTATGGAGTTGGCTGCCAATGGACTAAACTTTGAAACCATGAGCCAAAATGAACTTTTCCTATTTAAAAAAAATTTTTTTTTCAGGTCTTTTGGTCACAGTGACACAAAAGCTGACTGAAACAATTATCTTTCCTTATGGCTATGTCAGTCTGTCTTGATCATTGTAACTTTGTAGTGACTTTTGAAATCAGGAATGTACCTTTCATTTCAGCCTGCAAAATTGCCTTTTAACATTTTTTTTTTTTAGGGAGATCTCGATTTTTCTTTATATAGGAATTATTTGTGAAGGATAGATCTGCCACGTATAGAATTCTTGGTTGACAATTTTGTTTTCCTTCAGTACTTTAAATATATCAAGCACTGCCTCTGGTGTTTATGGTTTCTGACAAGAGATTGGTTGTGTTAATCTTGTTGAGGATCCTTTGTGTAGTGATTTGCTTCTGTCTTACTGCTTTCTAGATTTTCTCTTTGTTTTTTGATATTTTGATTTTAATAAACCTCAGTGTGATTCTCTTATTGTCAAGCTTCATGGATGTGTAGGATTGTATTAGTCTGATCAGGATGTCATAACAAAGTAACACCAACTGGCTGGCTTAAACAACAGAAATGTACTGTCTCACAGTTCTAGAAGCTATTGTTCCAAAAAAAGTGTCAGCAAGGTTGGTTTCTAAGGAGGTCTCTCTTTCTGGCTCACAAAAGGCTACCTTCTCACTATGACCTCACATGCATGGCCTTTTCTCAGTATATTCATGAAAAGAGAGACCTCTGGTGTCCCTTCCTCTTCTTATAAGGACAGTAATATTAATAGATTAAGGTCCCACCCTTATTACTGCATTTAACTTCAATTACCTCCTTAAAGCTTCTTTTAAAAATATAGTCACACTCAAAAAAAGCCTTACAGGGTTAGGGTTTTAACAAAGAATTATTTTGTGGGGGTGGTGAGAGGACAGTTCAGTTCATAACAAAGTTCATCAAATTTGGGAAGAATTTGTCCATTACTCATTGAAACCTTTCCAAAACTTTCTATTTCTTTTCTCCTAGGTCTTCTGTGATACATAAATTGATAGGCCTGATACTGCCCTTAGGTCTCTTAGGTTCTGTTCATTTTCCTTCATTCTTTTTTTAAATTTCTGTTCCCTCAATAGACCACAAGGCAGATTAACATGCATTACTCAGATTTTTGCAGGATAAGTTACTTATTGTCTGCTTTGTTACCAGCCATCTCTACCAGGAATGTGGCCCACTGTATCCAAGTTCTCTTCCCATGGAACTAGGGGTGAGGGGGAATGATGCTGCTATGCAAAACTGAAATTCACCAGCCACATTCACAGAGACACTGCAATTGTGCAACTGGATCCTAGAGTTCCATAAGAACTGATTCTAATAATTCTTGCTAGGTCAAGAGTTTCATTGGAGGGACCAATTTCTTGAGTCTCCTGTTATACCATCATGATGCCACTGAGACACACAGATTTTTTAGAACTTTTTACTGATTTATCTCTCTGTACATTCTAGTGCCAGGCACAATATTCATATTAAATGGCAACTACTCAATGACTATGAGGAGATTGAGAAACAAAAAGAACAAGAAAAATATAGAAGTCATTTGATATAGAGTAGTGTACTGAAATCTGAACATTTCATGAGACTGGAGATTATTTTCATTTTTTTGAGAAGTTGGTCAAATCTGAGGTTGAGGCTAGAATACAGGGTATGGTCAAATCAAAAAGCCTTAAGAAGAAGTTTAGATGTCATTCCCTAGGGTAGGATAGTAAGTACACCAATGGCTTTTAATCACGGGTTTAGCATAAGCAGATCAGATCTGTACCCTGCACTTTATACTACACTGTTTAATATTTAATATCATGTTTAAAATATGAAAATGGGTATATATTTCCAAGCACGGCATCCAGCAAAGATCAAGTTCAAAAGAAGCAGAGGCTTCTTTGACAATGCTGAGAGTAAGAAAGATTTTTAAAGGTATTTTCAGGGGAAAACCTAAGAAGGTGTTATAGGCCCCTCTTGTGAGTCATGACACAGAGAAACCAAAACTGAGAGTAATGCAGTAGAGAATAGGACCTCAAACTGGGGTTGAGTACTGACTTTGCTATACCTAGCCATTATTTAAAAATTCAGACTCCTAAGCTTTTGTTTCTTCCTCTACAGAGATATTTTTTCAAGTCCTTATCTTGCTTGATCACTCAAGCAGTATTCTACAGTTGACTCTTCTTTCTTTGACATATAGTACTCCCCATTAAAATTTTTATCTTTCTCCTTTTCTGACTGTTCTTTCCTTTGTCACCTTTAAAGGCTTATCCTTCTCTAACTGACCATTAAGTGCTGGAGTTCTCATCCTATGCTCTCTTCTGTTATTACTTGATAGATACTTCCTCATCTTTCTCTAGATATACTCACATTCTTGGTTTTTCCTCCTGTTACAATGGGAAAGGTTACTTGTAACTATAAAATATCTATTCCATTAAGACATAAAAGATCATATATATTATATGATTCCATTTATATGAAATATCCAAAAAGATGAATCAAAGAAAAGAGAAAGCAGGATGTGGGGTGAGGAGGAAGGTGGAAAGGAGAATAATTGCTTAATGGGTACAGGGTATTTATGGGGTATTAACCTAAACCACAGAATCTCTCAAAGAAAATGAGTTCATTCAGTAATAAGCAGAGGATTATAATCTGGGATACACATGCTGTAGTGGAACATGGGACTATTCAGGTAGACTGAGGAAAGAGGAAACTTTTAAAGACAAAACAGAGAAGTACATGTTATTTTTTTTTAAAAAAACAAACAGTTCCTTAGTGGAGACAGTGTATCAGGCAAACGTTCTTGTACATTCAGCTATCTGTTCTTGTGACTCCTGTAGCATGCTGCAGTTTAGATAAAGTCCTTGGGAAAAGTTATTACAGGCCTGCCAGGGAGTCTTTGTAATAGTTTTTTTTTTATCATAGGCATGCGAAAGGGCCCCTTCATAACCTCCTGTTTCTCTGTTTGGTTGCAATTGACACAAGTGACTCTATTTAAATTCAGACAATCTACAGAGGGGTAATGAAAATGCTCTAACATTGTATAGAGATGACGGTTATACAACATTATGAATGTACTAAATGCCACTGAATTATTAATTTTAAAATGGTTAATTTTGTTATGCAAAATTTACTTCAATAAATAATGAAAAAGTCTACCCTACAGGTTTTGTTATACATTTGCCCTTCTCTACTAACCATAATTGATGACATGAAATCCCATATCATCAGTTTCTCACTTTCTATCTGATAAGGGTCATCAATGTACAAATATGCTCTAATATTTTATATATTAAATAATAACAATAATAAGACAAAATATCCCTTCTGTATAGTCATCTGGTAAATTTTTTAAAAATACCAATTCCCAGTCTCCACTCCAAATCAAATGATCAGAAGTTGGGACAGAGAACACTGGGCATCGATATTTTAACTGGGGTTGTGAGAATTTCTGGTGGATAATGGCCACCCTGTTGGCATCTATCAGGAATGCTTTTAGCTCCAAATAACAGAAAACAAGAGGCTAAACAAAAAGGGTTTTGTTTTTAATCTCATATACAAGAGTAGGCAGTCCAAGCCTGGTGCAGCAGCTTACCAATATCTTTATAAACCAAATATTTTCCTTTCTATTCAAGGTATAATAGCATAATAGTTCTTTACTCTCCATCCTAATGATCAGAATGGCTCCCAGGTGTCATGGCTCCATACCAACATCCCAAACAGAACAGTCAGAGGCAGAATGTTTCTTTTCATAAGGTTCTGTTTACTCTGGAAAGGTAGTCCTCCACTTGATTTCCACTATAATACATCTCATTAGCTAGAACTAGATTGTTTGCCACCATGGTCCCATCACCAGGAAAAGAATCATGGGGTTAATATAAGGGGATAAGGCTAAATTTGAGACTGGGAGTAGGGTACTCTTACTCTTCCTTGAGAGCAATAGATCTTTACTAGCAATAAAACCGGAGTTCTGTTAATGGAAGGAAATGAGGTGCAATGTCTGTTGCACAGAAAATATACTATTATACCATTTATCTGTTGTCTATCACAGAGATATCAAAAGAATTTACTGTGTAGCATTTACTATGTCCTCACCAACTATTTTCTCTCCGACCCACTTTAAACTGGCTTCAATTTCCAATTCACTGGAACTATTTTTTATCAATGTCAACAATTACTGCTGCATTACAAAGTCCAAAGGTCACTTCCCTGACCTCATTTTATTCACATTTCCAGCAACATTTGAAAACAATGACCAGTTTCTTTAGGCATTGTCTCCTCTTGGCTACTATGATACACTACTTTCCTGGATTTCTTCCTCCTTTACTATTTATTTCTATGATGTTCCTCTCCCTATTCTTAACCTACAGAGAGAATGGAGTCCTCCAGAGGTTGGGTCCCACTCTCTTCTTTTGTTTAGCCATATTTTCCTCTCAAGTGATCTCATCCAAGCCCTTAGATAAAAATAGTATCTACACTGATGACTCAATCAGTCTTATTTCCAACCATGGAAATATCTAACCATTCCTGAGACACAGAATTGTATAAAAAATTGCCTGTGTTAACATCTCCACTTGGGTATCAAAAAGAAAGAAAGGAAAGAAAAGATAGCTCAAACTATTTTATAGCCCTTAAACCCTTTTCTCCTCCTATATTTCCTAATTCTGAAATGGCATACTATACATCCAATAGTTTTAACCAAAAAAATAAGCTGCATTAAGAACAAAATCAAACTTATTATTGCCTTTATAAGGTTCTATATGAATGGTATGCCCTTATGTATTTGTCTTGTACTATTTTGCCTTACACCTATTCTGATCCAACCACAATAATATTTCTGATTTTGAATGAATGCTAAGCTTGGTTTTCCTCATGAGTTTTGAATTTGAAGAAATGAAATACCACCATACATCTTTGAGAATGCCCAAAACTCAAACCACTGGAAGTATGGAGCAATAAGAATACTTGTTAATTGCTGGTGGGAATGCAATTACTATGGTGACTCCAAAAGATAGTATGGCAGTTTCTTACAAAACTAAACACAGGCTTGCCATATGGTTCAGCAACTGAATTTTTGGTAGTTACTTATATGAATTATACACTTATGTCCACAGTTGCACATGGGTGTCCACAGTAACTTTATTCACAATTGCTAAAACTTAGAAGCAACTAAGATGTCCTTTAATTAGACAGTGGATAAAAATTTAGTACATTCATACAATGGAATATTATTCAGCAATAAAAATAAATGAGCTATGAATTCATGAAAAGACATGTAGGAACCTTCAATGCATACTGATTAGTGAAAGAAGTCAGTCCAAAAAGGCTACACACCACACCTCCATGAAATTCAGGAAAAGGAAAAAAATTATGATAGTAAAAATTCGTGGTTGTCAGGAATTCCAGAGGAGGGAGGGGAGGATAGGTAGATGGAGTACAGGGAATTTTTAGAGTAGTAAAACTATTCTAATACTCTAACAATGGACACATTATAATGCATTTGATAAACTCCATAGAACAATACAACACAAAGAGTAACCCCTAATGTAAACCTTGGACTTCAGTTCATCTTAGTATTAGTTCATCAATTGTAACCAATATACCATGCTAAGTCATGATGTTAAAAACAGGGGGAATCATGGGGACAAGGGGAGTATATGAGAACTCTGTACAACCTATTCAATGCTTTGTAAACCTAAAACCGCTTTAAGAAATAAGTCTATTCCCACTACCACCTAAATAAATAAATAAATATGCTGGAGTTGGGGTATAACTTAGTGGTAGCACTTACCTGATAAGTGCAAGGCCCTGGATTCAATCCCTAGTACTGCATTTAAAAAACAAAAAGTCAGTTAAAAAAAAGAATCATGAGACCCCCCCCCCCCCACAACACACCCAGGACCAAGGCGGATAGCTGAGCCTTCCTGCGTGCCCCACTACTGCTGAGGGACACTGTGCCTGCCTCTGTGCTGATTCAGCACACCCTCGCTGGGGCTCCACAGTTTCTTTGGAGGTTGGTGCAGGCATTTTGAATTATTCCTGAGGGCGTGGCCATCATCATTGGAAGAATGGCTCCCTTCCTGAGACACCTACAGAGACTGGAGACCCTTTGACAGGTACCTCTATTTATTCACATCCAACACCCTTCCCCATCCTCTTGTTCACTAGAAATACTGTAAATAGTAATCAAATTGATCCTGTTCATTACAATAACATTAAGTCTTTATAGGGGCTACCTGGTTCAGGACTGCATTTTCTCTGTATTGGGTGCTACTGGTATTGATCTCCCCTTCAAAGGAGAGGTAGTGGAAAACTGCAAGGTCATAATAAGCCTGCAAGGGGGGAACTTCAGTATCTCTGATCTTCACTGCTAGAGGGGAATATAGAAATAATATGAAAAAACGGGAAGAAAGTGTCCCTAACAAACCAAGATGTTATTGTGATAAACTCCAATGACAGCATGGCAGTAGAAATGACAGAAAAAGAGTTTAGAATCTGCATATTTAAAATGATCCGTGAAGCAAAAGATGAGATAAGAGAGCAAATGCAGGTAATGCATGACCATTCCAGTAAACAGGTAAGAGAGCAAATGCATGAAGCAAAAGAACACTTTAATAAAGAGACAAAGATCCTGAAAAAAAAAAAAACAAATACTTGAAATAAAAAAAAATAAACCAAATTAAAAACTCAATAGAAAGCACCACCAACAAAATAGATCTCGTGGAAGACAGAATCTCAGACAATGAAGACAAAATATTTAATCTTGAAAATAAAGCTGAACAAGCTGAGAAGATGTTAAGATGTAATGAACGGAACCTCCAAGAATTATGGGATACCATGAAAAGACCAAATTTAAGTAACTGGAATTAAGGAAAGCACAGAGATAAAAACCAAAAACATGAACAACCTGTTCAATGAAATAATATCAGAAAATTTCCCAAACCTGAAAAATGAAATGGAAAATCAAATACAAGAGGCTTATAGAACACCAGGTGCACAAAATTACAACAGATCCACACCAAGACACATTATAATGAAAATACCTCACATACAAAATAAAGATAGAATTTTAAAGACTGTAAGACAAAAGCATCAGATTACATATAAGGGGAAACCAGTATAGGCATCAGCAGATTTCTCAGCCCAGACTCTAAAAGCAAGAAGGGCCTGAAACAAAGAACATGGAAGCCAACCAAGAATACTATACCCAGCAAAACTAATCTTCAGATTTGATGATGAAATAAGATCTTTCAACAATAATCAAAAGGATACAAATGGGAAAAGAAGAACTAAAGCTGTCACTATTTGCTGATGACATGATCCTATATTTAGAAGATCCAAAAAACTCCACTAGAAAACTTCTAGAACTAATAAATGAATTCAGCAAAGTAGCAGAATATAAAATCAATATGAATAAATCTAATGCATTTCTATTCATAAGTGATGAATCCTCTGAAAGAGAAATTAGGAAAACCACTGCATTCACAATAGCCTCAAAAAAAAAATACTTAGGAATCAATCTAACAAAAGAGATGAAAGCCCTCTACAATGAAAACTACAGAACATTAAAGAAAGAAATTGAAGAAAACCTTCAAAGATGGAAAGATCGCCCATGTTCTTGGATAGGCAGAATTAACATTGTCAAAATGGTCATTCTACCAAAGGCACTATACAGATTCAATGCAATTCCAGTTAAAATCCCAATGGCATGCCTCATAGAAATAGAGAAAGCAATCATGAACTTTATCTGGAAGAAAAAGAGGCCTAAAATAGCCAAAACAATCCTGAGTAGAAAAAGTTAAACAGGAGGTATCACAATACCAGAAATTACAGTTACTACAGAGTAACTGTAACAACGAAAAAAAAAGCATGGTATTGACACCAAAATAGATAAGCAGACCAATGGAACAGAATAGAAGACACAGAGACAAACCACATAAACACAGTCACCTCATACTAGACAAAGGGGCCAAAAACATACAATGGAGAAAAGATAGACTGTTCAACAAATGGTGCTGACAAAACTGGAAATTCATATGCAGTAAAATGAAATTAAACCTCTATCTCTCACCCTGCACAAAACTCAACTCAAAATGGATCAAGGACACAGGAATTAGACCAGAGATGGTGCACCTAATAGAAGACAAAGTAGGCCTGAATCTTCATCATGTTGGCTTAGGATCACACTTCCTCAACAAGACTCCCAAAGCACAAAAAATCAAAGCAAGAATCAATAAATGGAATGGACTCAACTAAAAAGCTTTTTCTCAGCAAAGGATACAATCATGAATGTGAAGGGAGAGCCTACAGAGTGGGAGAAAATCTTTTCCACACACACTTCAGATAGAGCACTTATCTCCAAAATCTATAAAGAACTTACAAAACTTTACACCAAAAATACAAAGAACCCAATCAATAAATGGGCCAAGGAACTGGACAGACACTTTATAGAAGAAGACATACAGGCAATTAATAAATATATGAAAAAGTGTTCAACATCTCTAGTAATTGGAGAAATGTAAATTAAAACAACTCTTAAGATTTCATCTTACTCCAATTAGAATGGCTATTATCAAGAACACAAACAATAATAGATGTTGGCGTGGATGTGGGGAAAAAGGCACACTTGTACGTTGCTGGTGGAGTCACAAATCGGTGCAGCAACTCTGGAAAGCAGTGTGGAGATTCCTCAGAAAACTTGGAATGGACCCACCTTTTGATCCAGTTATCCCACTCTTCGGTTTATACCCAAAGGACTTAAAATCAGCGTACTACAGTAATACAGTCACATCAATGTTTATAGCAGCTCAGTTCACAATAGCTAGATTGTGGAACCAACCTAGGTGCCCTTCAACAGATGAATGGATAAAGAAACTGTTGTATATATACACATTGGAATATTATTCAGCCATAAAGAATAATAATAATATGGCATTTGCAAATAAATAGATGGAATTGGAGAATATCATGCTAAATGAAATAAGCCAATCCCAAAAAATCAAAGGCTGAATGTTTTCCCTGATAGGTGAAGTATGATATATAATGGGGGTTGGGCGGTGGGGAGGGAGAGAAGAATGGGGAAACTTTAGATTATGTAGAAGGAAATGAGAAAGAGGGGGGTATAAAAATGGTGGAATGAGACAGACATCATTACCCCATGTACATGTATGATAACACAAATGATATGACTCTACATCATGTAAAACCATAGAAATGAAATGCTGTTCCCCATTTGTGTACAACGAATCAGAATGCAGTCTGTTAAAAATTAAAAATTAAAAAAAAAAAGAATCATGATCCTTTAGACAGGTGGTTTATAAGAGGGTTACATGGTGGATAACAATATTAGGGGACTGAATTTCAAAGTGTTAATCACTCTTAATATTTTTATCTCTAACTCAGTACATAACACATCCTTGCATATGAATTGTACATCTAACTGCTGAAAAACTCCCCTTAAATATTCCCCAAATTACTCAATTTCATTCCCTCCCAAACTGAACTTTATTTACTCATTCTTCTAATATCATCAAGAACTCCCTCTTTCTCAGTTATTACTAAAATCTGCAAACTTTGCTTCTTATTTCTTCAATTTATCCTTTTTCATTTATCCTTCCCTACTGCATACTTTCTGTCATTTTCACCTTGGATTAAATAGGCTTGCTACCATGAGAATTTTGATTCTGAAATATATCTTCCAAATTGATAAATGATTTGTCTAAAGTACAAATATGTCTATATCATTACCATTTAATTATTAATACCTATTAACCATAGAATTAAACCAAAGTACTGAAATGAAATACTTCATAATCTCTCTAACCTCATCTCCCAGCATTTTTCATTTTGAATTCCATATTATAATACTAAAGTGCTTATGACCACCTACAGTATCTTGTCTCCATATCTATTCCTCCACAAATAATTCTTTCTCTGCACCTCTACTCCCCTGTCTATCCATACTTGAGGAAGATTCAGACATTATCTCCTCCTGTTTCCCCTGATTCTGTCTTTCTCATACTTTAAACTTCCTCACCCAAGATTATCCAAAACCATTTTTCAGGCAGCTATGAGCAGGATGAAGAATGAAGAAATGTGTGTATGTGGGTAGGGGTGGTGGTGGAGGGGAGTTGGGAGGAAATTAGCTATTGTGATATGAAAAGTTACAGAAAGAGCATTAATAAATGCCTAAGTTGGAAAAGGAATAAGGGAGAATTGGGCCTAATGTTTGAACTCATTCCATAAAAGAGAAAAAAGGAAAAAACAGGTTACTGAAGAAAACAGGGTTTTTTTTTTTTTTTTCCCCCCTTTACCCTGGAGATTTTAAAAATTCAGGCAATGGACTTCAAAAATGAGGCAAAATGAATCTTCACCCAACAAATCTATTATAATCACTTTCTCTAAATTTATCCTGATTTAATATTTAGTGTCAACTTTCTCAATTTTTTAGTCCCTATTTGCCCCTTATTTTTTTAGGTAAGAAAAGTAACTTTCCCTCCTTTATTTTACACATAATTTGATTTGGCACTAACCATTGCCTCAAGTCATTTTTCCTGATTATAATATTCTTTTTGATTGGAGTCTCTGTTCTGACAAACTTACAACCGTCCCCCCCCCCGTTTTTGTCCCATATATTTTTATGGTTGCGTCCACATACATCTTATTCAACCCTGATGTAAAGCAAATCAAAAACAAAACACTTCAAGGCTGAATCTGTAGCAAAGCCCTCCAGCTTACTGTTTATTCTTTATCATATAAGTAACAAAGTTATGTGAGTATTTTAACCTCTTTTGTTCCAACTGATTTACATCCCCTTTTCACTCTTTTTACACTTCCAAAGTCCAAGTTCCTATCATTAAATTTAACCACTAATTTGGGGGTCTATCAACACTTTGTCATTCCTATTCTCTGGGGATATGTAAAACAAGAAAAAAAAATTATTCATCATCCAGCAACCAGAAGAGTGCCTGGCACATGATATGTTCTGAATAAATACTCTGTGTCCAACAGATTAATAAGTAACAGGAGTTAAGGTGACTTTTAGAAAAGCAATCCTAATTTGTGGAACACATTTGAATTACTAACAGCTAATTATATTGGTTCTGATGAAACTATTTTACTCTTATTCTAAAGATATCCTTGGCTTTCTATTTCTTGTTTCAACAGGGTGGTAGGTGAATTGTTTGTTGTTATTGTTTTAAATTCTGGAAGCCTCAACATTCTGTGAATCCACATAGTGTACAGGAGAATTCAGATTTCCTTCCAGGACTTAAAAGTCATCAGCTCCAAAATTTTAGCCTGACGCGTTCTGGGGCCAGGACCTAAGCAACACTTTTGCTCGTTCAAGCCCTTTCCATTCGACCTTCACTTCGCAACAGGCCCGTCACCTCCACCACACCCGCTATTCCCACACTCACGCTCCCCTCAAGTAACACACACACAACCACACAGTCCCGCCAAGTCTCCCTAAGACTCCCCAACGCTTAGGTTCAGCCCACATGCCGCGTTTCCTTCCTTCCTCCAACCAGATTAGGTTTGGTCGAGACAATATTTCGCTCTTCCGAAACGCACCCGCGGTCTCGCACCCCACAACCACAGCTCCCCGCCTTCCGCCCTCTCGCGACTCCTGAGAGGACTCGCCAGGATCTCTCGCTTGGACAGAGGCCCCGCCCCACGCCCCGGCGGACCGTCCCGCGCATGCCCGGTGCGCGCCGCCTCGGTCTCCGTGGGCCCTCGCGAGCGGCGTGCTGCTGGCTAGCTGTCCCTGACTCCTGAGCCCCGCCCCGCTGGATCGTTTGGGGGCGAGCGCACTAGGGCCGAACCTCAGAGCCCGCGGCGTTGACTGTCGCGGTGGTTGCGCATCCGGCCTGAGAAACTCTGAGAGAGTGCTCCCAGTCGGCTCCTGGAGTGATGCCTGGCGCATCCCAGGTAAACCGGGTGGCGGGGAGGTTTGGGCGACTGAAGAATGATCGGGGTGGGCAGAAACCAGGCTTGGAATTTCCGGCCGCAGCCTCCTTGGAGAAGCCGGAGGGGCTGCGCGGAATCCGCACTCAGTGAAGGCCGGCCCCATGCGCCCAGGAGTGATGGGGCATCCTCAGAGGTCAGCGTTCTGCGATTCTCAGGTGACAGACAACTCTTTGCTATGACAGGACTTCAGCAGCTAAGCATTTATTCAAAAGTGTAGGTTTTCTTGTTTGCTTTTCCCTTAAGTCCCAGGGAGTTAAAGGGTTCTAGTCCTGGTGCAGCCTCTGATCTACTCTGCGCCCTTGAGAGGAACTTGAATCGTTTTATATTTTGCTTCTCACAATGTTGTGTGAGTTAGAATACAATCCGGTGCTGCTTTAAGTGCGCGTAGCCACGCTGTACAAAGATACTGTTAAGAGTTCCTTAGGTTCACGACGTCCGAGGGCCCACATTTCTCTGTCTGGAAGGTGACACTAGTGGACAGTATTTACCAAATGCTTTAATAGCTTTGTGGATAAAAGAAATCGGATAAACACAAGATAGACTTATAATTAGACAAGGATGGTGGAAAGAAACATCTTTCCTCAAGAACAGACTTTTTGAAAAGCTCCTTTGTGCATTTTATGGAGGTTGAATCACAGCCGTAGACAAAGGTAAGCCAAAACAAGAGGTCAAACAAAACTGCATTTCAAGGCGGTTCTTTTTTCTTTCCCATATAACTTTAACACACTATCACAAGTTGTTCTTTGTAAAGTTTCTTCTTGGGGTCTGGGATGACACTAACCTAATGTGACCTTACATGATCATGGGGTTTCATATACAATAATATACTAATAAAATTAATTAAAACAAAGCTACTTTTTCTATGTGAAGTATTAGAAATTGTCTTATTGGAGAGAGATAATGATGGCAAATCAGAAAAGGGAATGGGAGATGTACACAATTTTCCTTCAAAGGCATATAGTTCATAGAAATCTCTGTTAATTTTTAAAAGTATGATAAGTATAGAAGTGTTTAAATCATATTTGTACAACTCATTGATTTTTCAGAGTGTACATACCCCTGTCTCCAGTACCTAGATCAAGAAAGAATATTACAGTACTTGCATCCCAGAAGCCCCACTTTATGGTTCCAGCTGAGCAAAGGTAACCATTATCTCAACTTCTAACATTATTGAGTTTCAGCTATTATTGACTTTATATTAAAAAATTCATACTGTATATAGTCTTCTGAGTCTGACTTCAGCTCAATTTTGTATTTGTGAGATTTATATGGGTTATATAGCAGTTTTTTCATTTTCATATTGTATATTATTACACTCAGTTTTAGGTTACTAACAATAGGGTTGCTATGATATTTTATAAGTATTTTGGTGAATTTATGTATACATTTCTATTGGGTATATACTTACTAGTAAAATGGCTATGTTATAGGCTATGCAGATGTGTGTTTATGGAATACTCCATCCAAAAGTGTTTCAAACTGTGTTAATTTACATTCCCATTAGCAATGTATGAGTATTCTTTTGCCCCCAAGTATTTGTAACACTTCACATTGTCTTTCATTTTAGACATTCTGATAGGTACATATTGATATTACTTTGGGGTTTCCTACTAATTTTCCTAATGACCTAAAATCATTGCACATCTCTTCATGTATTTATTAGTCATTTGCATATTCTCTATTTCTGCAAAAGGCAAGATATTAAATATAGGAGTCCTCATTTGGAGTTTCAGTTAGTATAGTACCATGCAAAGCTAGGACTATTGGTTTAGTTTTAGGTTTTGCAGTCACCAAACGGTCTCTGTTGCATATTCTTTATCTTCATTCTTTTTTTCTTTCTCTGCCTCCTTTTATGCCTCCCTCCCTTCCTTCCTTTCCAACCCTTTAAAAATATAAAAAACATTCCTAACTCACAGACTGAACAAAAACAGTTATAAAAGATATCATAGGCATGCTAAAATTCTAGTCTGCATGAGCTTTCAGGAATTCATGAATGGGAATGTACCACATTTGAAGTAGTTAAGCAAAGGGCACAAAGGGAATACAAGAGTATTTGTACAAATACTCTGTCACTGAGTGACATCCCCATCCCTTAAAATTTTATTTTCACACAGTGACTCACCAAGGTACCCAGGCTTGTCTTGAACTTGCAGTCCTCATACCTCAGCCTCCTGAGTAGCTGGGTTTATAGATGTGTGCCACTACTGCTTAGTTGGTAAGTTCCAATTGGGTTAAGCTTAAACTTTATTTTCCTGCTTACATTGAATTGGGTTTGATTTTCCTTATACAGGAACAAAGGCTCTGGAGCCATCATAACCTAATGGCCTCCTAATTAATTACTTTAGCACAGTTATGTGGGCTGGATTTGGGCCTTAGACCTCAGTTAGTGACCCCCTGCTCTATTGAAAGATTGTGTTCAACCCCTTGCCTCTTGATTGTTGGTGAAATCAATAGCTGAGATGAACAATATTGGACAAGTAAAGATACATAATAATATTAAGCAACATGGGCTTCAGTATTTTGGAGTTGAATTTAAAGTGTATAAACAGTCTTTGCTTTTCTCCAGTTTTATTTCTAGAGAGACCATTTTGAGACTTTTCTGAACTTTCTTACACCCCTACTTTCTTCTGTCGCTGTAAATCTGAAGAACAAAAGAGAAGTAAAAACTGAAAAAGGAGATAAACTCTTTCTTTGATATTGAAAAAAGACTAGAAAAAAAAAGATGATATCCAAATAGCTTGGGACACTTTGAGTAAAATTATTAATTGCTTTGGCAATATTTTGAGTTAGATATTGCTCATCTTGAGATGGCTCGATTAGACTTTTTCCACGTGATTGAATGTATTCATGATAGGAGTAGCAGTAGTCAAAGGCTTGGTCCCTGAAGTTCCAACTGTGACACTCACCCAGCCTAGGATGAAGCCTATTTCTCCTCCTTAAATACGTCTCTCCTTTTAACCTGAACTCCCTCCCTTTTACTCAGTACCACCAAACATTTTTTTTGAATACTATCAAAGTTAATATTTTCAGCTAACATTTTTGTATTTTTAGGTGGCTTATAAAAGTGAATTTAGTATATATTTAGACATATACTAAAAATAATGAGAGACTTGGGGATAATCACTATCAATGTTATACTTTCTTTGATGTGGATAAACGAGTGTCTCTTCCTTTTTTGGGGGAGGGCAGATTCTGGATGTTTAACCCAGAGGTATTTTACCACTGAGCTATATACCCAGCCCCTTTTGTTTTTTATTTTGTGAGATCTTACTGAGATGCTTAGGGTCTCCCTTAATTGCTGAGGCTGGCCTTGAACTTGTGATCTTCCTGTCTCAGCCTCCTGAACTGCTGGAATTACAAGCCAGTTTTCCTTGATTGTTAAACATATGCAGATTTAAGATAGTCTCTGTCTTCTACCACCAAGGAATTGCATTCCTTAAACTTTTCCTTCATAGAATTCTGGGTGAGATAATAATGTGTTAGTCAGCAATGGATAACTAATGCACTACTCTTATTAATTTCAGAAAAATTCTAATTAAATAGTTCATCTTGATGTTTTTGAGACCTTGATTTTAATCCATTTAGTTTTTGTTTTTTGTTTTTGTTTTTGAGGTAGGGCTCTCTCTGTTACCCAACCTGGATAACAACTGGGTTTAAGCAATTCTGCCTTAACCTCCCAAGTAGCTAGGACTATGTGCACTAGCTACCACACCTGGCATGTATCACTTTAAATATATTTGAGAATTCATTATTTTTATATCCTGAAATATTAAATTTTTACCATTTAACTATAAATCCCCTATTTATAAAGTTTAATTGATAGGTATTTGTTTTATCTCTAAATTGGTAACACAAATGATTACTCTGAATCATTGGTTGGTTTGGTGTTTGACTAAAATGGATGGCTAATGGGATAAATTTACCATAGAACTGCTTTTGGCAGTTGGCATAAGCACCTCTGGTTCTGATATTGTCAGTACTGAAAGTTTTTAATTTAGATTTGTACTATTTCAGTTGTATACAGGCAGATAGCATACTCTTGCTATTTGCAGTTCTGCACTAGGATGATTTGATTACGTACAAATATTATTTTGAGAATTGCTTTCAGTATGCCTGGTTTAAGTTTTGGAAGCTACTAGAATACATCAGGGTTCATTTTAATGAAATTTTGAATCTTGAATCTTGCCTTATTGCTTCCTATTGAAGCATACTGACTTCTTCATCTTTTTTTCTTGAAGATCTTGTTTCTGTGGAACAGGTTTTGAAAACCTGAAAAAAACACATGAGTATGTACATAAATGGTCTAGCATTTAAAAAAATTATTATGAAATATAGTTCATGTGAAGTAAAAGATATATGGACAGTTCAACGAGTAAGTGAAAAGTGAGCCTCTGTGTAACCACCATCAGTGTTTAGAATTGAATGATCATTGGAACTTGTAGTGCTTGCCTTGTGTATTTTTTTAAAATGCTCTTTGTGTGTGTGTGTGTGTGTGTGTGTATGTGTGAATTTGATGGATGTGATGCTTTATATGTGTCTACTCAGTAAAGTTCGTTAATGCTGTTGTTAAAATCTTTTCCCTTAATGATTTCTGTGTATGTATCTGTATGTGCTTGTTATGGTAATTGGTGGAATGCTTTTATGTGTTAGTGCTCCCTTTTTAATTGTGGAGTTCTATTTCTGTCAACTATTTATTATTTAATTTTTTATTGGTGTATTATAATTTGTTCTAGTTTGAATCTGAGTTTTCCCCCAAAAGCTCCTGTGTTAATGCAGGAATATTTCAGAGGTAAAATGACTGGATTATGATGGCTGTAACCTAATTAGTCTATCCTAGTTTAAATTAAGTAACTGGGTGATAACTATACACAGGTGGGGCATGGCTAGAGGTGGTGGGTCACTGGGATCAGTGCCCTGGAAGGGTTCTTCCCTGCATCACCTTCCCCCTTTCTCTCTGCTTCCTGGCAACCAAGTCCTGAGCAGTTTCTTTCTACCATGCCCTTCCTCTATGATGTTCTCTCTCACCTCGGTCCAAGAGCAATGGAGTCAGCCATCCATGGACTAAATCTCTGTAATTGTTAGCCAAAATAAATTTCCCCTCTTTTAAGTTATCCCAGTTAGTCATATTGATCACAGCGACAAAAAGCTGACCAACACATATTCATACATAATAGTGGAATTCACTGTGATATATTTCATATATGCACATAACAATTTGGTCAGTTTCATATTCCCTTTCCCTCCCCTCCTCTTTCCTCTATTCTAGTTTCCCTTCTTTTTTCATGTGATCACTTTCCCCCATTTTTTTCTCTAACTTCCACATGAGAGACAATATATGTTATAGTTTGAATATGAGGTGTCCCCCAAATGCTCTAATATATGACAATGTAAGAAGGTTTGAAGGAGAAATGATTGGGCTATATCCTTAATCTAACCAGTGAATTAATCTCTGAGGGATTACCATTAATTGAATGGTAATTGAAGAGAAGTGGGGTGTGACTTGAGGAAGTGGGGCATTAGGGGCATGGCTTTGGGGGTATATATTTTGTATGTGGTAAATAGTCTCTCTGATTTCTGATCATCATGTGAGTAGCTTCCACCTGCCATACACTCCTTTATGATGTTCAGCTTCAACTTGAGTGTCAAGGAATGGAGCCACTATCTGTGGACTGAGACCTCTGAAACTGGGAGCCCCCAAGTAAACTTTTACTCCCCTAAAATTGTTCTGGTCAGATATTTTAGTCACAGCAGTGAAAGAGCTGACTACAACAACATAGGACTCTACTTTCTGAGTCTGGCCTATTTCATTTAATAGGATGTTGTTTAATTCCATCCGTTTCCCTACAGATGACATAATTTCCTTCTTTTTAATGACTAAAACTCCATTTTGTATATATACTACATTTTCTTTATATATTCATCCATTAGTGGACATCTAAGCTGGTTCCATAGCTTGGTTGTTGTGGATTGTGCTGCCATAAACATGGTTATGGATTTCTTGCTATCATATTCTGACTTTAATTCTTTAAAATAAATACTGAGAACTGGTATACCTGGGTCATGTGGTGGGTCTATTCCTAGTCTTTTGAGGAACCTCCATACTGATTTCCACTGTAGTTATACTAATTTACAAGCCCACCAACAATGTATAAGTGTTCCTCTTCCCCTGCATTCTTGCCATCATTTATTACTATTTGTATTATTGCTGATTGCCATTCTAATTGGAGTGAAATAAAATCTCTGTAGTTGAATTTCCCTGAGAGCTAAAAACGTTGAACATTTTTCATGTTTGTGGGCATTTGTACATTTTAAAAAATTTTTTAAGTACCAGGGATTGAACTCAGGGGTACTTGGCCACTGAGCCACATCTGCAACCCTATTTTATATTTTATTTTATTTTATTTTATTTTAATTATTTATTTATCTTTTTATTTTTTACAGACTGCATTTTGATTCATTATACACAAATGAGGTACATCATTTCATTTTTTTAATTGTAAACAAATGGGGTACAACTTGTTTCTCTGGTTGTACATGAAGTAGAGGCATACCATTTGTGTAATCATACATTTACATAGGGTAATGGTGTTTGATTCATTCTGTTATTTTTTCCTTCCTGCCACCCCTCCCACCCCTCTTTTGCCTCTATACAGTCCCTCCTTCCTCCATTCTTGCCTCCCTCCCACCCCCCATTATGTATCATCATGCTTATCTGACTTAGCATGATATTCTTCAGTTTCATCCATTTGCCTGCAAATGCCATAATTTTATTATTTTTTATGGCTGAGTAATATTCCATTGTGTATATATACCACAGTTTCTTTATCCATTCATCAATTGAAAGGCATCTAGGTTGGTTCCACAATCTGGCTATGTGAATTGAGCAGCTGTGTACATTGATGTGGCTGCATCACTGTATTATGCTGGTTTTAAGTCCTTTGGGTATAGGCCAAGGAGTGAGATAACTGGGTCAAATGGTGGTTCCATTCCAAATTTTCTAAGGTATCTCCACACTACTTTCCAGAGTGACTGCACTAATTTGCAACCCCACCAGCAATGTATGAGTGTACCTTTTTCCCCACATCCTTGCCAACACCTGCTGTTGCTTGTATTCTTGATAATTGCCTTTCTAATTGGGGTGAGATGGAATCTTGATTTGCATTTCTCTTATTACTAGAGATGTTGAACATTTTTTCATATATCTGTTGATTGCTTGTAGATCTTCTTCTGTGAAGTGTCTGTTCATTTCCTTAGCCCATTTGTTGATTAGGTTATTTGTATTCTTGGTGTAGAGTTTTTTGAGTTCTTTATATATGTATTTTATTTAGATACAGATTCTCACTGAGTTGCTTGGCACCTTGCTTTTGCTAAGATTGACTTTGTTCCTCTTACCTCAGCCTCCTGAGCTGCTGGAATTATAGTTGTGTGCCACTGCACCTGGCTGTATATTTCTTCTTTTGAGAAATAGCTGTTTAGTTCATTTCTCCATGGATTGGTTGGGTTATGTGTTTTGTTGGTGTTAAGTTTTGTGAATACTTTAAATATTTTGGATTTTAATCCTCTGTCAGAAGAGTACCTGGCAAAGATTTTCTCCCATTCAGTTGCCTCTCTTCATTCTCTTGTTTCCTTTGCTGTGTAGACACTTTTGAATTTGATGACACCCCCTTTATTAATTTTTGGAGTCCTATTTTGGAAGTTATTGCCTGAACCTGTATGTTGGAGTGTTGACTCTTTGTTTTTTTTCTAGCAGTTGCAGAGTTTCTGGTCTAATTCCTATGTCTTAGAATTTTGAGTTGACTTTGTACAGGGTGAGAATTAGGCCTAGTTTCATTCTTCTACATATGGATATCTGGTTTTCACAGCACTGAGATCTTTTGTTTAAAAGGCTCTCTTTTCTCCAATGTATATTTTTTTGTGTCTTTGTCAAAGATCATGTGCATTCCTGTCTGTTTCTTTTATTATATTACATTGGTCTATATGTCTGTTTTACGTCAGTATTGTGGTGTTTTTGTTACTATAGCTTTGTAGCACAATTTAAAATAAGATATTGTGGTGCCTCTAGCATCTATCTGTTAGCTTAGAATTGTTTTGGATGTTCTGGGTCTTTTATTGTTCTATATGAATATTTGGACTGATTTTTTAGTTATGTGAAGAATGTCATTGGTATTTTGATGGGGATTACATTGAATATGTAGATCAGGTTTGGTAATATGGCCGTTTTAACTATTAATTCTCCATATCCATGAACATGGAATGTCTTTCTATCCCCTAGTGTCATCTTCAGTTTCTCCAATGTTCTAGAATTTTTACTGTAGATGTCTTTCATCTCCTTGGTTAGATTTATTCCCAGCTATTTTATTTATTTATTTATTTTGAGGCTATTATGAGTGGAATTGTTTTCCTGATGTCGTGATTGTCAGCAGATTCATTATTTGTGTGTAGAAAAACTACTGTTTTTTGTATATTGATTTTGTATCCTCTTATTTTCCTGAATTTGTCAGTGTTTGATATCTTCTAGTGAAGTTTTTGGAATCTTGTAAGTAAAGGATTTCATCTGCAAATAGTGATAATTTGACTTCTTCCTTTTCTATTTGTATCCCTTTATTTCCTTCTTTTGCTTAACTGCTCTTGCTAAAATTTCAAGTACTCTATTGAGTAGGACTTGTTAGAGTGCTCATCCTTCTCTGGTTCCTGATTTTAGGTGAAATGCTTTCAGCTTTTCCCATTCGCTGTGGATTTGGCTTTGGGTTTGTCATAAATATATATCCTTCTGTCCCTAGTTTCTTCCATGTTTTTTCCTGAATGGTATTAAATTTTGTCGAAGGCTTTTCTGTATCTACTGAGATGATCATGTGATTTTTGTCCTCAATTCTGTAATATATGGTGAATAACATTTATTGATTTGTGTATTCAGCCCATCCTTGCATCCCAGTAACAAAATCAACCTGGTCATGCTGTACAATCTTAATGTGTTTTTGAATATAATTTGCTAATTTTTTAAAGCATTTTTATATCTGTGTTTCAAAATTATTGTTCTGTCGTTTTCTTTCCTTGATGATCCTTATCTGTTTGGTGTTTGGGTAATACTGCCTTCATAGAATGAACTTGGGAGTGCTCTCCCTTGCCCTGCCTTTCATTTCATTGAATAAGTTAGGAGCATCGGCATTAATTCTTTAAATTTCTGAAAAAAATCAGCTAAGAATTCCTCTGGTCCTGAGCTTATCATTGTTGGAAGGCTTTTTATTAATGCTTTAATCCGAAATTGATATTGTTCTGTTTAGATTTTCAGTATGTACTAGGTTCAATTTTGGTAAGTTGTATGTGTTTGTAAATTTTTCTGTTTCTTCTAGATTTTCCAATGCATTGGAATTTAAGTTTTCAAAATAGTTTTTGATGGATTTCAGTGATAGTTGCTTTTTTCATGTCTAATTTTATTAATTTGGGTCTTCTCTTTGTTTTGGTTATTTTTAGCTATGAGTTTATCAATCTTGTTTATCTGTTCAAAGAACCAATTCTTTGTTACATTTTGTTATGTTTTAATTCTTTTATTTAGTTAATTCAAGTGCTCATCTTAGTTAATCCTTCCTACTCCTGGCTTTGGAATGGTTTCTTCTTGTATCTATTTATATATATATGTAAACTTTCCTCTTAGAACTGCCTACATAGTGTCCCAGAGATTCTGGTATGTTGTATCTCTGTTCTTATTAGTTTCAAAGAATTCCTTACTTTTCCCCCTGATTTCTTCTGTGCCTCATTCATTGTTCAGAAATGTATGTTCAGTTTCTATGTATGTATGTAGTTTTCGTGATTTTCCTTGCTGTTGACTTCAAATTTCATTTCATTATGACCTGATAGTATGCAAGGGATTACATCAATTTCTCTTTTTATATTTACTAAGACTTACTTTGTGACCTACAATATATTGGATTTGGAAAATGTTCCATAAGCAGCTAAGAAGAAAATGAATTCTGCTGTTTTGGAATGAAATAATTCTATAGATGTCTTTTAGGCTTTATTTATTTATTTATTTATTTATTTATTTATTTTTTGCGGTGCTGGGGATCAAACCCAGGGCCTTGTGCTTGCAAGGCAAGCATGCTACCAACTGAGCTATCTCCCCAGCCCTAAGCTTTATTTTTAAAAATATTCTTCTTAGTTGTAGATGGACACAATACCTTTATTTATTTATTTATTCATTTATTTATTTTTTTATGCGGTGCTGAGGACCAAACCCAATGCCTCACATGTGCTGGGTAAGCATTCTGCCACTGAACTACAACCTAGCCCAGTCTTTCAGATTTTAGATCCATTCGATTTATAGTACTTTTTAGATCTGATATTTTTTACTGATTTTATGTTTCAGTGACCTATCTATTGGTGAGAGGGGTGTTGTTGAAATCACCCCAGTATTATTGTATTGTCACCTGTCTGAACTTTTTTTTTTTTTTTTTTGCATTGGTGTTTGAACCCTTTTTTGTATTTCATTTAGAGACGGGGTCTCGCCAAATTGCTTAGGCCCTCACTAAGTTGCTGAGACTGACCTTGAGCTTGCAGTTCTCCTGCCTTGGCCCCCTGAGCCACTGGCATTACTAGTGTACGCCACTGTGCTCAACTTGTCTGAACCTTTGAGAAGTGCTTTTCGTGTGTTTGTGTGTTTTTTGTTGTTGTTGCTATTGTTTTGTTTCCTTTTTTAAAATTTTAATTAGATGCACTGATGCTTGGGCATAAATATTTACTATTATTTTATCTTCTTTTTGGATTTTTCTCTTTGCTAGAATGTAGTGAACTTTTTTGTTTTCTGGTAAATTTTGGCTAAGAGGCCCCTCAAAAGTTCATGTGTAAGACAATGCAGGCAGGTTTAGAGGTGAAATGATTGGGTTATATAGGTTTTGCCCTAATAACTACATTAATCCACTTGAATAGATTAGCTGAGTGGTGAATGTAGACAGGTGGGGTGTGTCTGGAGGAGTTAGGTCACTGGAGATGGTGCCCTTGGGGCATATTTTTTTTTCCCCTGGTGAGAGGAGATCTCTCTCTTCTTCCTTTTTGCCATGTGATAAACTGCTCTGCTTAACACCTTTCCACCATTGATTTTGTGTGTCATTGCAGGCTGAGAGCAACAGAGTTGGCCATCTATGGACTGACACCTCCACAAATGTGAGCACCAAATAAAACTTCCTGCCTTAAAATTGTTCTTATCAGTTCTTTTTGTCACAGCAACAAAGAAACTGAGTAAAATATTAGATATGAGAATAGCTACTCCTGCTTGCTTTTGGAGTCCATTTGCAAGAATATCATTTTCTACCCTTTCATTTTCAACATGTGGATTTCTTTGCCTGAGCTGTGTCTCTTGCAGACAGTGTATAGTTGGGTCTTGTTTTTAAATCCAATCTGCCACAATATGTCTTTTAATTGAAGAGTTGAGACCATTTATATTCATTGTTATAGAAAGATGTTTGTTATTATAAAGAGAATAATTATTATTGTATTTACTTCCATTTTGATCTTTTTCTCATGTTCAGTTTGTCCCTAATTCTCATTTGATTAAAAAGTATTCTTTTAATGAGATCCTTTCCTGAGTTCAGGTTTTGGTTTCTAATGTCTTCTGTGTGTATGATTTCTTTAAGTATTTTCTATAATGCTGCTTAGTAGTCATGAATTCTAGCTTTCTTTTCATAATCTCTGTCTCTTTATTGAAGTGATCTTTTATTTCCTGAAATTTATCTCTGATTTCACGCCTTCATTTTCACTATATACATTCTTTACTTTTTCTCTGACATTTCTTCTACTGTGCTGTCAATGGATTCTATTATTGGAGCATTTTGGTTTATTGGGGGAACTTTGTTCCCTTGATTTTTCATGTTGTTTGTGTGTCTTCTCATCTAGCAGTGTGGATCTGAGGTAGTATAGTTTCTTCCCTGTAGACTTACAGTGTCCTTGAAGGTTTCTAGTACATCATGTTTAAGGGGGAGGTCAATATCAACAGCATCCAATGCAAACAATACACAACCTTAAACCAAATAGCTTCTATTGGTTGACACTTCTTTTCCAGGCAGTCCTGAGGGCTGAGAGCTGGGACCTGTGCACCTGTCACAAAGAGCTGTTCTGCATTGGGCATATCAGGAACAGGTGCTGAGAGCTATAGGTTGGCCTTTTAAATGTGAGTACTGGGCCAGGTTGGTGGCTAGGTTGGGGATCAGGAAGCTGGAGGGCTCTGTTGGGTGCTGGACTGATATTGGACTTATGTTGGATCTGGCAGAACAAGGAGATTAGTGGATGCTGGACTAGGGATGGAGTCAGGATCCAGGCTGGTGCTGGGGCCCAAGTGGGCTTCAGGAACCCAGTGGTTGCCAGATAGTCTGACTGGGTAAACTGAGAGGAAAATGCCCTCACACCCTCTTCCTACCTTCTGACTCACTATAACCAGCCCCAACTGTCCCCGTGAGCTTTAGGACCCATTGAGCTGGGGTGAGCCCAGTTTTCTCCTTCCTCTGCAGCAAGATGGTGGCTACTAGCACACCCAGCAGTAATACCTCAGGTGTAACCAAATGTACAGGTATCTCAATAATGGACCTCCAGGCCCTGGTCAGTGTCCCCAGAGGGAGGTGGCCATGTCCTGAGATGGCAGGCACCCCAACACTGGACCTCCAGATCCCAGCCAGTGTCCCAAAACATAGGGTGCCGAGTCTCAAGATGGTATTGGTGTTGGTGGTGGCAGCAGTGGTGGCGGTGTCCCAAGATGGAGGCAGCTGCATTCATTATTGGAGCAGTGGTGGAGGGCGGCACTGTGCTCTCAACATATACCATTAAAAGTTATTACTAATGATCTCTACTACTCTGTTAACCAAGGGGAAAAGTGGGTGAGTAGTAATATAGGCTGAAAAGATTGAACATGAATGATAGTATACTAAATTGAATTTGAAAAAGTGATTAAAAGATAAAATAGGAACAGGGAAAGGAAAAAAAAGTAGGTGGAGGGAAGAGAGACTAAAGATAAAATGAGGAGAAAGTAGGATGTAGGGGAAAGGGATGGGAATGGAGAAGAGAAAAAAAGTATTGAGGGAGAATCCAGTTAATTTTCATGATACACAAAATTAGAACTCTGAAAACCCACAAAAAGTGTGAAGATACTAGAAATCAGTTTACATCACACAGTTGATACAATAACAATCATAAAAGGATTCAGTGTTTTTCTTCTTGCTGAGTTTTTTAATATGGAGATATTTCTTTCCAGGTTTTCAATTTTAGAATCTCCCCACTGTGAGGAGCAATAACAAAATAACTTTGTTACGTGACTGGAGTTTGAGGTATAAGTCTGGAAGGGCCTTTAGGCCCTATTCTCCAGATTGTGTCACACTCCCCTTTCTGAGATCCTTGGTTCATGTGCTGGGGGAAGATGTGTGGGTCATGTCTGTCTGTCCTCCAGATACATCTGGATATGGGGTCAGTGGTATGGATCTGTGGTAGGCTGTCTCAGGATCACCACTTTCCATCTCACTCTGATCTCTCGTGGTTCCACTACATCAGCCTTACTCCTAATCCCAGATTGCAGACCACCAGTTTCAATTGAAAGCACCCTTCATTCTTTTCCGCTTTGCAGACTTATAAACTTGCAGCTGCTGTTCCTCTTGCCTCCTGGAGCTTCTTCCAAGTCTGTGTTACAGTCTCACTCCTGTGCCCAAATTGATTCAGAGCATGGGCACCCAACAGTGATAAGTAAACTCTAATTGACTCTTTGGTCTTGAGTATTCAAAAAGCAAGTATACTGAGAACAAGACAAAGAAGAAAATATTATGGAGCACAAAGTATAAAAAACAAAGGTATACAGCAGGGATATCTAGTCTTCCTCTTAAGAAGTACAGTCTTTTTTATGCCATTGCCACTTTCCCATTTTCACCATCTCTACTGGAGAGCAGGGACTTTCCTTCAGTACTTGCCCAGCTTCCTTTATCTGAGCTTATTTTTGCTTCAGATTGTAAATTTGTTGGATAATAACTCCTCTTTTTCTTAATTTTGGTGGGAGAATTTCTTTGTCTCCTTGGAAGTGAGTTTCCCCTTCCCCAGTGAGCACCATGCAACTAGTACTACTGTAATCTATTCCTTTTTTTTTGTCTTTCTGTTCTAGGACTTGATGTTTCTTATATTCACCTGGTTGCAACTCTCTTGAATTGCTCTCCCCGCCCCCCTGCAACAGCCTTCCTACCTCAATATACTGCCACAGAATAATTGTTTTAATGCACTCTCAGGGAGCTGCCCCAATATTTTGGGTCCTTCTGATCTGCTGTTCTTCCTTGATTTATTTATTTTGAAATTGTTATTCAAAGCATACAACTTTATGATTGATCTATTTTCTCATAAATCTACTTTTTTTCTCAATTTTGAGAGACCCTCTTTATCTCTAGGGATGGTTTCTGTTTTAAAGTTTAGTTTTATTTTTTAGGAAAACTTTGTCTTGAAATAATTTTAGATTTACTGAAGTTACAAAAATAATACACACTGTGTATTATGATTTTTTGTCTTAAGTTTTTAGGGTTTATGATGGCATGAAAATGATAGGAATTCAGTGGAAACAGTACCTCAGATTTAGAATTTTGATCGTCTCCCAGAGGTAAGATATTCTCTTGTGATGCTTGGCAGTGATAGTTGCATCTCCCAGTCATCATACTGTCATGAGGACAAACAGCTGGTACTCTACAGTGTGTACATGTTGCTAAGTTATGATGTTTGGTAGGTTAGGTGTATTAAATGCATTTTTGACATACAATATTTTCAGCTTATGAATTTATAAGAGTATAACCCTATGTTAAGTCAGTGAGCATCTCTAAAGAGTTCCTGTATACCCATCACCCTACTTCTAATGTTAACATAATGTGTAATCATAGTATAGTGATCAAAAATAAATTAATATGTAGTCTCATTAAATTCACTAAATATTGTAACTTAATTCAGTTAACAACTCACCAAATGTGTAAATTTTGAATATGCTGAATAAATGAACTAAATAATAAAGAAGTTAATTTAATGAATAATATAGTCACTAAACTATTAACTTTAGCTATCTCTAGTTTTTCCATTAATGTTCTTTTTCTGTTTTAGGAACCAATCTAGAACTCAGTGTTGTGTTTTGTTGTCATGTTAATTGAGTCTTTTCCAATCTGTTCCTTTTCCTATTTTAATATAGCTGTGTCAGCCATCTTTTGCTTACTGAAATGGTATCTGAGTAGGGATAGACCTGGAAAGTAGTACATAGAATTGAGTTTTTAAAAATCCAGTGGAACATCTTTGTCTTAGAGTTAAAACATTTGGTAATTGGGTCACTTAAATTAGAGCATTTGGTAATTAGGTCATTTAATCTATTTTTTTATTATTGTATATTTTACCCTTTGTTATTTTGTTATTTTGGAAGTTATATATGCTTTCATATTATTTTAGTGACTACAGAGACTACGGATCCTGGAATGCATTCTTTCAGATCTTTCTTTATGCATTTCCTTGCATGTGTGTACTGGTAGATACTCGTGCAAATTTTAGATATTTGTTCGTAAATTTTCAGTATTATAAAGAGCATTTACATTTATATTGTTGTCACTGTATGTTTGCATCCTTTGCACAGATTTGTAGAAGGATTACAAAATCAAAAACTTTGCACATTTAAAACTTCACTTGACATTTGGGGGACATTCTTGTTATTTTCTTTCAATGTTTCTGTAAAATGATAAATGTTTATGAATTTCAGAAAAGCATCACCCAAAATTATACCACCTCAACCAAAATAACTTTAATTAAAAACTAGATCTACAATCTTCTGTTTCTCTTCTTAAAAGTGCTCAGTTAGAAAGAAAGAAAGTCTGTCTGCTAGCACATATTTGTGAAAGTTGTTAACACCAAGAAAGCAAATCCTAAAAAATTTCAGAGAAAAAGTAAAAAAAACCAAAAAAACAAAAAACAGTCTACAATAAATTAAAAATAAATAAATAAACCAGCATTAGCATTAATCTTCTTGGTAACAGTTATTTTCCACTAAAACAGTGTTATAGTGATTTCAAATTTTCAAAGGATAGGACTTAGCTCATGACTAGGAAATAATTGTTGAAGGATGGAGATAGAGTAAAAACATTTTTAGATCTAGGAAACTTCAAATTTCTTAAATTATGCTTTAGAAAATAAAGAAGTTAAAGAAAGATGAGAATATAGGAAATAATAAATATAGCCCAGGAAAATAGTGAAATGATATCCAAATAAGGACAGTTCTGTAGCACACCTGGAAAACAGTCTAAGATTGGAGAGAAGCTTCAAAGAAAGGAGCTTCAAAGAAGGGAAATAAAGGTGATTTAAGAAGTTTTATAATTCAAGGGCCTGAAGTTTTCTTACTTAGAAGGTTTTTTAAATTGTTTAATAGATGCAACACTGCTCTGGTTTTCTATCTCATATGGTTAGCATTGGTAGATTTTGTTTTTCAAACACAGTTTGATATCGGTAATTTTTTTTGAGGTGTGTTTCCTTTTCATCCATATTATTAACTGTGTATCTGTGAAGTTACTTGTAATACAGTAATTGTCTTTCCAACCTCTCAATCCTGCCCCCTTATCTGTGGTCTAACTTTCCTTCTTTCTATTATCTGTGTTCAACTGCAACTAGAAAATATTAATTGGAAAATTTCAGAAATAATTTATACGTTTTAAATAACTTATTATAGTATATTATTATAATCATTCTTTTTTATTATTCTTAATCTCTTTCTGTGAAAATTTGTGTGTGTGTGTGTGTGCAATGAAATGAGAAATGAATTTTTAAATTTTTAAAGTTTATTGTAGGTATGGGTGTATAGAAAAATACATCATATATACAGGGTTCAGTAATATCTGGTTTCATTCATCTGCTGGTGGTCTTTTAACATATCTCTTTCAGATAAGGGGGAACTACCCATGTTCCCTTTTTATCATTTTAATGTCCATAGGATATTTTGCTATCCTTCTTTTTCTGACATTGGTAATTTATATCTTCTTTGTGTCTTAATCAGTCTAGCAAGAAGTTTAATTCTCATTGATCTTTTCAAAAATCTATCTTTGGGTGTCATTGATTTTTCTGTGTAGATTTTACAATTCCAATTTCACTGATTTTTGCTTTTTACCATTTCCTTTCTTTGACTTTTTTTTTTTAAAGATGGAATCTTAAGTATTGATGAGAGAAAGTCTTTTTTTCACTATGTATATATTTTGACTATAGATTTTCCTTAAAGAACTGATCTAGGTACATCTCACAAATTTTGATATATTGTGTTATTTAGTTCAAAATATTTTAAGATTTTTCTTTTTTTTTTTTGAACTATGGGTTATTTAGAATTATTTGGAGGTTTTTTAGATATCTCTTTTGTACTTATTTCTAGTTTATTTCTGTTTTGGTAAGATAACATACTTTTATGATCTCAGTTCTTAGAAATGTATTAAGGTCTGTTTGATGAACCAGAATAGGGTCTGTTTTGGTAAATGTGCTGCGTGCACTTGAAAAGATTCTGTATTTTGCTTTGGTTGGGTGGAATCATCTATAAATGTCAGTTAGGTCTGGTTGGTTATTGTTAAAGAAAGTTAAAAGAAAGTCAACAGGACAATAGTTAAGAGTGGTAAGAACAAATTTTATTGAGGAACTATTTTAATAGGATAAAAGAAACCTAAGTACAGAACCAGTCTCCATTCCAAAGAGAACAAGGACAAGTGTGTATTTAAGACTAAGGAGCAAGTGGATAGAGATAACATCAAGGGAAGAGGGGATTCTGGTTGAACAAATTAGGCAGGCTTCTTGCTGAAGGCAACCCAGGTGATCAGATATCCAGGATGAAAGATTCTCTCTAAATCGACTTAGGATCTTTTTTTTTTTTAACATGAAAGAGACTCTATTAGTATGTTTTGATGCTTCTTTTTAAATCAGCAGAACTTAAGTGCAAGATAACAGGAATATATTACCCAATATCAAGCATTCTGCTTTAATCTGGGGAATTGGATATAAATACTTGAACTGGCTTTAGTTTTACATTTTCTGAAGCAAACATACAAAAATGTAGTTCAAGAATCAAGCAGCCATTGACAGAAAAATGAGTACATGCAGTTATTTCTATGAATTATAATTGGACTGTTTAAAAAATAGACTTCCATTTTATTGAATTTGGATAATGTCAAATAAGATTGGTGTTAATTCCATTACAGAACTTCAGTCCAACTATAAAATTATAAGAACTTGGCTTTCATAGTCTAGAAATTCCATTAGAGACCAACACACCTCAATACCATGCAATGTGGAATATAAAGGTGATTTTACAAAAGATTAAATAAATCATGACTATTCATTATGATTATTAATGTAATTTTTTGCAAAGCATCTAGCTAAAAATATAAATTTTTAATCTGCAATGAAGGAGTTATATCTGTAGAACATCTGGATGTTCTGAAACATCTGGAATCTTTCCAGGTTTTATCTCAATGTCTCATAGCTTTCAAAAATACTCTGCATATGTCAAGGTAGGTAGAATATTAGGTAAAAGTTGGTAGACATATTGTTGTGCAAAACAAATTTTAATGGCTGTATGTAGATAGTATTTCATAAAGAAAAGGAATTATATTTTATTCTTGACAAGATATCTATTAATAGATATTACAAAGTTTGAAAAGTATTCATGGAACTTGAAAATGCCTATTGTTATGTAAAATAAAGTAATCATAATATCAAATAGGAAATAAAGAACGTAACTATACAATTAAAAAATATGTAAAACTTCCAGTATTTAGCAATCACTTACAGGATTCTATACCCCATTCCATGGATAATTTTGTTTGATTTTCAAAATAAATAATGACTTAAACATTATTATTACTGCAATTTTTCTGAGAAAGAACCCAAATTATTAATAAGTTATCCAATATTATGTAGTTGACTCCCAGATTAAAGTCACTTCTGAATAGAGAGTCCATTCTTTTTTTTTTTTTTTTATTGTATACAAATGGGTAACATGTCGTTTCTCTATTTGTACATAGAGTCAAGGCATACCATTTTTGTAATCATGCGTTTACATAGGGCAATGATGTTTGATTATTTTTTTTTCCCTTCCCCCCACCCCTCCCACCCCTCTTTTCCCTCTATACAGCCCTTCTTTCCTTCATTCTTACCGCTCTCCTTATCCCTAACCCTAAACCTAACCCTAAACCTAATGCTAACCCCTCCCATCCCCCATTATATGTCCTCGTCCGCTTATCAGCGAGATCATTCGTCCTTTAGTTTTTTGAGACTGGCTTATCTCACTTAGCATGATATTCTCCAATTTCATCCATTTGTCTGCAAATGCCATAATTTTATCATTCTTCATTGTGGAGTAATATTCCATTGTATATATATGCAACATACCTAGTAATAAGGGAAATGCAAATCAAAACTACCCTAAGATTTCATCTCACCCCAATTAGAATGGCGATTATCAAGAACACAAGCAACAATAGGTGTTGGCGAGGATGTGGTGAAAAAGGAACACTCATACACTGCTGGTGGGGTTGCAAATTAGTGCAGCCACTCTGGAAAGCAGTGTGGAGATTCCTCAGAAAGCTTGGAATGGAAACACCATTTGACCCAGCTATCCCACTCCTTGGCCTGTACCCAAAGGACTTAAAATCAGCATACTACAGAGATACAGCCACATCAGTGTTCATTGCTGCTCAATTCACCATAGCCAGATTGTGGAACCAACCTAGATGCCCTTCAGTTGATGAATGGATAAAGAAACTGTGGCATATATATACAATGGAATATTACTCCGCAATGAAGAATGACTTAGGATCTTAAAACTAAACACTGCAGACACAAACATTCAACCCAGGGTTAAGGCTTGGTGAGTGGAAGATTCAGAGTTGCCAAATTGAAGTTTGGTCTTTGTCATTGATAGCATTTAGTCTACAACTGGACTGCTTTTCTGAATACTTTCTTTCCTGCTTATTGAGAGAGGAGTGGTGAAGTTTCTACCTATGGTTATGGATTTACCTATTTCCTTTCATCAGTTTTTACTTCAAGTATTTGATTGTACGATGTTAAGTGCTAACTTATTTATGATTGCTTTTGTTTGGTTAGTGAAATAAATCCTTTAATGCACTTTTTTAGCTTTTATGCTATTGTCTTATTCTGTCTGATATTAATATCGTTGCTCTTTCTTTGTTTTGATTAGAATTGCCATGTTTTTCTTCACTGTGTTTTGTTATACTAAGTGATACATAGTTATGAAAGGGTAATGTGTGAGATATTTTCATTTTGTGTACTTTCTTTTATTTACTTTTTTCTTTTTCTTTCCTTTTTTTTTCCCTCATACTAGGGATTGAACTTGGGGGTAATTTACCCTTGAGCTACATTCCCTGCCCCTTTGATTTTTTTTTTTTTTAATTTTCAGACAGGTTCTAAATTGCCCAGACTGGCCTTGAACTTGTGCTCTTCTTGCCTCAGTCTCCAGAGTAGCTGCTATTTATTGTAACCTTTGATTCTAGAAAATATTATCGAATGATCTAAGATTCTTTAATTTAATATTAAGGTACAAGATACAACAATATATTTATCACATAATCAGAAAAATATTTGCTTTATTACTTTACTTTCTTGGATAGAATTTGAATGATTATTTCTTACATATACTCTGCATTTTAGTGCTGCAGTGCTATTTTGCATTGTTTCAACCATATGTTTATAAACTAAACAAAATATAAACATTTGGATTTCTTCTTTTAATGAATTACTTTCTGAAGTATGACAGACCTCTTCTTTAAGCAGCATGTCTTGAAACTAATTAGTACTTTAATACTTTTATTATCTTTTAAGTTTAATGTAAATCAAAGCCACTTCCTTAATTTATGTTGAACAGCTTATTGCCAGCATGGGAGCTCCTGATACTGTGTGTTATAGCTTATGATATCTCAAAGTAGAACATTTTATTCAGTGGCATGAGCTGGCACAGTGGGCAAGATTATTCTAATTCATTTGAATAAGTGAACTGCAGCTTAGGAAGTTCATGCACAGCAATGTGCTGTCAGTTTCTTTGTGATTCTTATTGGAAAGAAACTCTGGGTTTAGAATTTTAACATCTTAATTCCTATTGTCTTTTATTTCATGTAGGCTATTAATTTTGAGGCTTATTCTAAATTAAAATCCATATACACATCTTTAAATATCTGTTTTATTTGTTAACCATTTAGAATTACAATTTAATTTTAAAATAATTCATCATATTGATTAGTATCTGGTTGGTTCTGGAAGCTCATGGTCTACGTATAAATGTTCTAAAAAATGAGAAAGATTATTTTCTTCACTTAGACTTTTTGGAATAGTTTGTCTTCTAAAATATGCTCTTAATTGTAGAAAGTACTTTATGAAAATCAAAAGACTTTGTTATGTACCTTTAGTGGATAAAAATTTAGACTACTCCTTAACATATACAATATTTAGTATTAGTGGAATTTTCAAAAGCTTCCACAAAGATGTTCCTTCTAGTGCTTGTAACAGAAAACTAAGATAGGTACAGCTAATGGAATATTAACCAATAAAGTGGTGGTTTGAAGAAAAATGCTTATGATATAATATTCTAGTGAAAAAATCAAATATTTTTAGAAATTAATTATTCACATATAAATATATAAAAATGCCAAGGGAACACACTAAAATTTTAAAAGCATTTTATATTTTGGTACAAAATGTAAGGGGTGATCTTTTTTCCCCCTCTTTCTGCTTTTATTTAGTATATTCTGAACTGTTTTCCACAAAATATAGTGATTTGAATGCTGCCTAAAATTTGTATCTCTGAAGTTTTTTGGTTTGTTTTCCTTTCATCAGTGATTTCTATAAAATCATGAAACCAACATCATTTGATAGTGGATCAGGTCTGATTTCTGGTGTCTGTAGTTAGAATGTAACCAGTTTATTTGTTTTAAAAAATGTGGTTTTTAAACCCTTTTAAATTCTTCAAATGAGTTGTCAAAATATATAAAAATAAACAATTGCTTAGAAAAGTGTTTTCTTTGTTCTTGAGAATTTTATTTATCATAAATGACCATTCTTGTTCTGAGACCTCCTGTCTGTACTTCTTTTGCTACCATCACCCTCCCCAACTTTAATCTTTTATTTGAACTTGGCTTTTCCTTCAGTGCTATTGCTTTTCTGTTGGTTTTCAACTCAATTTCTAGTTTCTGTACAGTGTGCAAGAAACTTTTGTTCAAGAGATCATAAAACTTAGGTTGCCCTAGCACTTCATACTGTATTGAGAATCCTTGCCTATTTCTTCATTTTAGAGATTCTCCTGAGTCTCAGATACCATTTTGTTTGCTGTTACCCTGTGCTGCTTTTTATATAGATTCTATATATCATGTAGGTCTTAAAGTTGTGGGTGTTGTTTTCTGGTATTTACCTAATTTTTGTGGAAGATATTTGATTGTGGATTTGGTTTTACTACTCTGATTCTCTTGGAGAGATATGAGGAGTTTAGAATACCTCTGGCCTTTTCTTTTTAAACAAGCTAAGTTTATTCAGTCCTTTTTGAAGTTATGTACAGCCAAAATGGTCTTCATTTTTTTGAAAGTTTGTGATTATAGATGGTGACTCTTTCTTTTCTTTTTTGTATATCTTTGTACAGTAAAAACTTGGTAATAGTTCTGTCTTAAGAGATTTTAATAGTTTGTGAATCTATAATTTTAATGACTACTTATCTTCTTGATTCTCTAAGACAGAAAAAAATAAGTTCTAAAGGCAACAGTTAATAAATGGTAGTACCTATATCCAAATATTTATTTTATGATTCCATAAAATAATCATAGTAGTTATAGGAAGTGACTGAATGAGAAGAGAACTTTGTTTAGAAAGTATTTTCTCCTTCAGCTAATGCACATCTTTCTATATTAGAACTCCCTTCTAGGTAGTATGAGAAATAACCCCTCTAGGGGGAATGGAGATATGGTTTTTGGTAGGTTTCTAATCATCAGGAGTTTGAGTTTCCAATTAATTCATGACTGTGATGTCCCCTCTGTTTTAAATTTATTCCATAAGAGAAATTGAAAATATCATTGAATATACTAGGTGGTTTGAGAGTAGAAAACCCACAAGGCATATATTTTAAGTTTCTTATCACTGCCATAATCACTATAAGAAATCTCTACAATTTTGGTAGCCTAAAATAAGTTTATTATTATAGGCCTAGGGTTCAGAAATCTGAATAGTCTCTTCTCGGGCTAAAATGAAGTTATTAGTAAGCACTTCATTCTTTTGTAGAATCTCTAAGAAATAGCCCTACTTCTCAGAGAGGTACATTTCTCCATGAAGGTGATAAATTAACATTTTGTAATGTATTCATCTGTTCAGTTCTTTGAATTTTTTTCAGTGTAGTTCTTTCATTTAACCATTATAGAGTCACTGTCTACTGTCTTTCCCTGTATCTGGAATTTGGAAATGGTGGTGGTGGAGAACGAAGACATAACCAAAGTCAAAAACATAAAGTGTGTGTGTGTGTGTGTGTGTGTGTGTGTGTGTGAGAGAGAGAGAGAGAGAGAGAGAGAGAGAGAGAGAGAGAGAGAGAAAGGAAATGGGATGAACTTGGGTTGAGAGAGTCTCAGGTACCACAGAATTACTGGTGACATTTATTTTTCTGCATGAAGAAACTCCTTTGGTCAGCATTGAGGGAGAAAGGGTAGAAATCTCTGAAGTTGTATTCTAGTACAGAAAGAGGCTATCTTGTACTAATAACCCCCTAGATACAACACAAGTTTATTTCTCACTCATAATTTGGCTTAGAGATTATATTAGTTTATTTTCTGTTATTATGATGAAATGCCCAAGGCTGGATACTTTATAAAGAAAAGAGTTTTTAAAAATTCACAGTTCTGGAACTTTAAAGACATTAACACCAGTGTTGACTTGGTTCTGGTGAGGACCTCAGGGTGAATGGCATCACAATGGTGGAAGCATATGTAAGAGGGAGAGAGCACATAGTAAGACAGAAAGTCACAGACTGGAGAGGGGCTATGCTCACTCTTTTATAACAATTTTCTTGTGAGTACTAACCAGGGTTCCATGAGAAATATATGGATTCCTTCTAAGAGTAATGCCTTCACAGATCTAATTATATTCTCCTAGGCCCTGCCTTTTAATGATTCCATTCCACTTTTCAGTACTACCACACTTGAGGATGAAGCCTTGAACACATAAACTCTTTGGGGATACACTCAGATTATATCCAAACCATAGCAGAGAAAACAGGTCTCTCCATCCTGTGAAGTTTTTAAGGTTCTTACAGGAAGAAGAGAAGGATACAGGATCTTATAGAATGCCTGTAAGGGTGAATCCTGAAATTGGCTTGTATTATTTTTGCCCATACTGTATGGCTTTAGCTATAGCACAAATGACTCAAATATAATGAAGCCTAGGGAATGAAGTTTTCCTGCATTCAGGAACAGAAAATACTGTGGTTATAATCCAACCATTCTTGGAGTCTGGAAGGGTGGGATTAGACAAGATATAATGGTAGTTAAATCTCATCTTTTTTTCATTACCTCCCATAGAACTTTTGTCCTGTTTTGCATTACCTATAGCATTTACAGTTTGGACTATTGCTGCTGATTACTGAACTGATGGGACACACAAGGATTGTCCCAAGGCAACATGGGAGACATAACTTTTTCTCTCACTCATTCTTTTAACATCATTAATGTCTGCCCTTCACCCAAGGCTATTATAGCCCTCCTCTCCTCCAGTGCTATCACATGACAACTGATAAGGACTTCTTGAAGCTTTTGACTGGTTCTTCAGGCCATTGATTCTCTTTTCTAGTCATTCTAGGTTGATTTTGGAGGTGGAGAGCCAGCAACCCATTGTAGTTATAATTTTATATAAAGAAGAAGGGAAGCCTTCCTAATTTCTGAGTAAAACTTCCTTGGGAAAAAAAGGCCCAACTTTGTGTTCACTAAGGAGGAAACAATTTTGTTTCTTTACCCTGTAAGTAGAATAGGCAGTTTATTCCTAGGTATGATGATAACCTTGATACCAGTATCTGATTATCTGGCAGTGATCCAGAGGATAGCTAGTTTGAATGGATGGGGTGGTAACTATAGGTTGGTGGGACATTGCTGGAGGAAATTGATCACTGGGAGCATTCTCTGGAAGGGTGCTTCTTCCCTGCAAACCTTGTGCCCCTGCCTCTGCTTCCTGACCCCACCATGAACTGAACAGCTGTCCTTTGCTGAGCCCTTCCCCCATTATATACTGCCTTACCTTGGGCCTAGAGCAATGGAGTTGGCCATCTATGAACTGAGACCTCTGAAACCATGAGCCCCAAATAAACTTTTCCTCTTCTAAGTTTTTCTCATCAGATATTTTGGTCACAGCAATGCAAAAGCTGATTAAAACTCTTACCTTTGAATAAGATTCTTGGTTTAGCAGTGTATTCTCTTTTTTCTCACCATTGATACTCTCTTCACCTTCTTCCAAGTCAAGGTGAGAATCTGAAGTAATTGTAAAAAATCAGTTTGTCAAAGCAAGTGCATTGCTTCAAATATTTTAGTGTGTAATTAACCTCAGTGACCTAATTACATTCCCCTCTTAAAGGTTCCATGTCATATTCCAGGTACTGAGGGCCCTGCCACACTGAGGACCAAGCCTGCAACACATGAATGCTTGGGAGACACAATAGATGAGATATTAAAATAAGTGTTAAAAACAGTTTGAGTGGTTGGGGGTTGTAACTCAGTGGAAGAGTGCTTACCTAGCATGTGTGGGACCCTAGGTTCAATCACTAGCACCCCAAATTAATTAATTAATTAATTAAATAGATAAAAACAGTTTGGTTTGGTAAAATAAGCACCCTGACCATTGAAGAAAATTTAGAAGGTTGGAAATGTTTAAGTTTTCAAAATACATCAACAATTTCATTGAAAATCTTTACATTGGGTAGTTCATTTAAACATACTCTTCCGCTAGGTACAGTGCTCAGTGGACATATATATATATATATATGAATGAGTACATCATAAACATTATTAAAAATTAATGTTAGAAGCTTATTATTTATATGAACTAACTTCACATAGTAGGCTAATTAATATTAAAGAATTGAAATTAAATAACACCAAGAGAAAAATACTTAAATTCTGTATTGAGGTTATGCAAAGATGTGGAAATAAAAGTATTAAGAGGAAACATCTGTTGCTGCTTCTACTGATTCTATACCTTTTATGCTGGTGATTGATTTTAGTAGGGTTTCTGTTGAGTTAAATATGTATACTCTGTATTACAATTAAAAATAATAAGAGTTTGAAGTTGAGTTATATCAGTGATTAATGTATTTTGACATTGTTTTAAAAATATATGTAACAGAAAGATCTCACATATATGTGGAATCTAAAAAAGTAGAATACAGAAGTAGAGATTAATGGTGGTTACCAGAGGTTAAGATTTTGATCAGGGACTGGAGTTGTTGCTCAGTGGTAGAGTGCTTGCCTAGCACTCATGAGGCCCTGGGTTCAATCCTTAGCACTACATAAAAATAAAATAAAGGTATCGTGTCCACCTACAACTAAAATGTGTATGTGTGTGTGTGTGTGTGTATAAAGAGAGACACATAAAGATTTTGATCAAAGGATACACAATTTCAGTAAGGAACAATAGGTTCAGGAGCTCTATTGTACAGCCTGGTATTTATAGTTAGTAACAATGTATTGTATTCTTGAAAATGCTGAGAGAGTAGATTTTAAGTATTTTAATTGTTTTCATCAGACAACAATGAAAAGTAAGTTAGTGAATATGTTAGTTATCTCTATTTGGTCATACCACAATGTATATGTGTATTTCAAAAGAGGATAGATATATGCAATTTTTGTCAATATAAATAAATATGTAAAGTACTCACTAAAGGGGAACTTTTTATCTTTAAATCGGCTATAATGTTATTAAATTTTTTTATCAATTTTTTTAAAATACAAAACTTTTTACTGTTACTTGTTATTGGGGAAGGGTCAACAAAGAATTCAGAAAGCCTGCTTGTGTTCCTGTGTCCCCTTATCTGTTGTTGTTATGACCATAGGAACTTTGAGCATTTGCTTTGGTATTTGTTTGCAGAATATTACTCCATATCTGTATCTTTGTGGAGTAATTTTTGTGTATTTTATCCTTTACTTTGGTATTTGTAGTGTAAATACTAATTTTTTTTCCTTTGAAACATCAGCTGCCATTATTTGTCTCCTGTGGGAAAATTTTTTAGATGTTGAGGAAATACCAGTTATTCAAAAATATCACTTATCAAATGAAAATTAGAGTCAGAATATTGATTAGGAAAAATGTGGGCAGTTGGATGTTATAAATACAAAAACTGGCTTTTCTAAAAGTCAGTTCTGTTAGGTTTACAGCAAAATTAGTAAGAAGGACTAAATCATAAGCTCTGGAAATATGTCTCTTTCTCCAGTAGATGGGGCTATGTACTAACAGTGTAGCTCTATAACAAACAAAGGCATGTATCTATGATAATACTAAGATTAAACTCAAACCAATATATTAATACAATTTAAAATTGACTTACTTGTTATATGACTATAAGTAAAACATAATTTAAGCCTTTATATATACATTCTGTGGGAGTGTATAAAATTATGTGGTAGAATTGATAAGTTTCTATATTTGCATTTAGTACCTTACTGATCAAAAAATATAAACAATTTTTAATATGTGGTTGAAGTTGTATTAGATGACTTCCACTCATCAGTTTTCCCAAATGCTTGAATTCTGTACACATACTGCCTGATGCCATGGTATGCTTAATGTTCAGGTTAGTAGATTCATCTCATATACTTCTGCTTCTAACAATTCAGTTGATTTTATATTTATCAAGCATTGGTTGTGTTTGTTACCTAACCTGTTTATACTAGTTGTGTCTGTGGTCATAATCATATAATTGAATTAAATCAAAATAAACTAATGGAAGTGTCATTATAAGCAGCATTCTTTCTATAAAAACTACCAGATCTTCAACTCTACTACAAAGCAATAGTAACAAAAACGGCATGGTATTGGTACCAAAATAGACAGGTAGATCAATGGTACAGAACAGAGGACATGGACACAAACCCAAATAAATACAATTTTCTCATACTAGACAAAGGTTCCAACAATATGCAATGGAGAAAAGATAGCCTCTTCAACAAATGGTGCTGGGAAAACTGGAAAACTATATGCAATAGAATGAAACTAAACCCCTATCTCTCACCCTACACAAAACTCAACTCAAAATGGATCAAGGACCTCGGAATCAGACCAGAGACCCTGCATCTTATAGAAGAAAAAGTAGGTCCAAATCTTCAACTTGTTGGCTCAGGATCAGATTTCCTTAACAGGACTCCCATAGCACAAGAAATAAAAGCAAGAATAAACAACTGGGATAGATTCAAACTAAAAAGCTTTCTCTCAGCAAAGGAAACTATCAGAAATGTGAAGAGAGAGCCTACAGAGTGGGAGAATATCTTTGCCAACCATACCTCAGATAGAGCGCTAATTTCCAGAATCTATAAAGAACTCAAAAAACTCTACACGAAGAATACAAATAATCCAATCAACAAATGGGCTAAGGAAATGAACAGACACTTCACAGAAGAAGATGTACAAGTAATCACCAGATATATGAAAAAATGTTCAACATCCCTAGTAATAAGGGAAATGCAAATCAAAACCACCCTAAGATTTCATCTCACCCCAATTAGAATGGCGATTATCAAGAATACAAGCAACAATAGGTGTTGGCGAGGATGTGGTGAAAAAGGAACACTCATACATTGCTGGTGGGGTTGCAAATTAGTGCAACCACTCTGGAAAGCAGTGTGGAGATTCCTCAGAAAGCTTGGAATGGAAACACCATTTGACCCAGCTATCCCACTCCTTGGCCTATACCCAAAGGACTTAAAATCAGCATACTACAGAGATACAGCCACATCAATGTTCATTGCTGCTCAATTCACCATAGCCAGATTGTGGAACCAACCTAGATGCCCTTCAGTTGATGAATGGATAAAGAAACTGTGGCATATTTATACAATGGAATATTACTCCGCAATGAAGAATGATAAAATTATGGCATTTGTAGGCAAATGGTCGAAATTGGAGAATATCATGCTAAGTGAGATAAGCCAATCTCAAAAAACTAAAGGACAAATGATCTCGCTGATAAGCGGATGAGGACATATAATGGGGGGTGGGAGGGGCTAGCATTAGGTTTAGGGTTAGGTTTAGAGTTAGGCTAAGGAGAGCAGTAAGAATGAAGGAATGAAGGACTGTGTAGAGGGAAAAGAGGGGTGGGAGGGGTGGGAGGGGTGGGAGGGGTGGGGGGGAGGGGAAAAATATAATAAACATCATTACCCTATGTAAACGTAAAAAAAATAAATAAATATAAAAAAAAAAAAAAAAAAAAAACTAAAGTGAATGTTTTGGAACACTCAGTAAAAGTGGGTTGCCAAAACAAAAACTATCAAATTAAATTTGAGTGAAAAGTCATGAACAAACTGGAAAGGTTTTACACTTGAGTATGGAACAGAAAGTACTTGGAATTTTCTGAGTTCTGTATGAAAGGGGGTCTTTTTAAAAAAAATATATATTTTTTAGTTGTAGATGGACACAATACCTTTATTTTATTTATTTATCTTTATTTGGTGCTGAAGTTCGAATCCAGGGCCTCATACATGGTAGGCAAGTGCTCTGCCACTGAACTACAACCCCAGCCCAATGTGCTGTTCATCTAAGTAAGTTTTACAATATTTTTCTAGGTGTTAATAAGGCAATTGCAAATCAAAACTACACTGAGATTTTTATCTCATTCCATTTAGAATGACAGTCAGTGAGAAGAAAACAGCAATAAGAAATGCTGGAAAGGGTGTGGAGAAAAAGGAAAACTTTTACACTGTTGGTAGGATTGTGAATTAGTACAACCACTATGGAAATCAGTATAGATGTTCCTTAAGCAACAAAGAATGAAATCACCATATGACCCAGCCATACCACACCTCATTGTTTATCCTAAAGAATTAAAGTCAACATCCTCTAACAATACATGCATGCCCATATTTATAGCAGTACCATTCATAATTGCCAAACTATGGAACCAGCCTAGGTATCCTCAGTGGATAAATGGATAAAGAAAATGTGATATATATATATACATACACACACACACAATGAAATTATGTCATTTGCAGGAACTTGAAAACATTATGTTCAGTGAAATAAACCAAACTCAGGAAGTTAACAATTGTATGTTTTCTCTCATATGTAGATGCAAAAGAGGAAAAAGAAAAAGAAAGATGGGGGCATATCTCAGGAAAATCAAAGAGAGATCTAGAATGGAAAGAGACCCAGGAAAGAAGAATACTAGGAATTGATATTGGCCAAATCATTATATTGTGCATGTACCAATATGTATCAATGAATCCCACCAATAAGTACAATTATAATGTACCTATAAAAATACAGAAGGAAAAAAAGAGTGATCTTTAAATAGTTGCTCATTTTCCAGTCTAGTATTCATCTTTTTCTTTAGGGTATTTCCTTTAGGGTAACTTTTTTCAGTCACGAGTCCTTTGAGTTTCAGACAAATCATTAGTAAATTAGAAAATAATAGTAATTTGATAAATGATACATTTAATAAATATCTTACGTGTCAACATATTTATTTTCTAATGGGCCTTAATACTTTCCTAGGAAAGTTGCAGTATGGACAGCTTTCTTTATTTTCATGTTTACTATGCTGTTGTATAAAGAGCCACTGTTTTTCCCCTAATGTCAAAGTCAGGTCTTTAAAGAGTTGACAGACTTGTACATTATACCTATTATGTGGGCCAGATCTGGCCTGCTGCTCTTTCTGTAAATCAAATTTTACTGCAACATAGTCATGCCCACACACTTATGTATTGTTCATGGTTATTTTCTTGCTATAGTGAAATAATCGCAACAGAAATGACATATGCCCACAAAGCCTAAAATACTGCTTTCTGACCTTTTACAGAAATAGTAAGCTGATCACTTCTTTAGATGAATATTGTATGTTGGCCAATATATGACAGTCCTAAGAGTACTGAACTTGTCAAGAGTTCTGTTTGACACTGTTCTTTGACTTTGGGAGATATTAGGAGTTATCTTCCTTAACTACAGTTTATTCATCCATAACGGGGAAGATTACTAAATGATTTTTGAGATGCTTTTTAGCTCTTAAGTTATGAGAAACTTAGTAAAGACATGTATAATAGGTGTATGTAGAGATACAGAATTTATCTGTATTTTATGTAATGTAATTATAGAATAGATACAAAAGTAAATGTGCAAATGGACCATAAAATGGAGGACAAACAGAGATTTTTGTCAGGGTTTAATCATGTAGGAATCTTCAATATGAAAATCTAATCTGATCTTAAAAATGTGTTAAATAGTGAATTTCTGATAGTTTGTTTTCTAGTGTTTCAAATGGGAAAAGTAATAATGTGTTACTAGCCCATCCCTAAACCCTAAGGAGATATCCCTCAGGTATCACTGAAGCTCTCTTCCACAAGTATATATGTAAAGATACATCATGAATCTCACTCAAATCCTGTGTGGCTGAGGGAAAGGGGTCCTGTAGGAGGGATGGACTGTCTGCAAAATAAAAGGCTAATGAAATTTATTTGTCATAAATAACAACAGAATACAGATTTATCTTCGAAGCAGGGGCATGACTGATTGAGCTGTCCATCAGGGACTAACTCTAACAAATGAAGGAGCCCAGGTTTTCTTTATTTATAGCGGTACCTTATAGAAAAATGAATTTAAAAATTCTTATGGAAAATTTATCCCTAAGAAAAATTACACATGCAAGTAAATGCCTCCCTCAATACATACAAAGGGTATAATTATCTGTTGATAGAAAGGGAAAAAGAACAGTCAGAATGTAACTGTATTAAAAGACCTGTGAAAATATATAGTTGCTATCAATATATCTTGTAAAGGAGATTCCCATTTCCAACTGGATGGCTCAAGTTCTGGTAACCATTGATATTAGTTTTTCCTTTATATAAAATATCACAAAAATCATCGTTGGACAATTATAAAAAGATAACTGAAAAATATGTGGCAAGGTGATATTGATAAGGATAGGTGAACAAAAATGTTTAGGTGATCAGTATAGTTTGCTTCCTCCTTTCTAGAGGATGCTTAAGACAGTACTGATCTTAACCAGAACTCCTAATAAACCCTGATCTATGGAATTTATCATCTGAATGATAACTCTTTAATTAATAAGTAAGTTCTTTTAAATGTATGTACGTGAATGTAAGGATTGAATCCAGGGGCACTGAATCATATCCCCAGCCATTTTTTTATGTTTTATTTTGAGACAGCGTCTCATTAAGTTGCTTAGGGTCTCCTTAAATTTCTGAGGCGAGCCCCAAACGTGTGATCTCCTGCCTCAGCCTCCAGAGCTTCTGGGATTATAGGCATATGCCAACACAATTGGCTATTTTATTTATTTTTATACTAAGAATTCCTTGTGTTCATGTGCGGGGAACCACCCATGGTCTATAGGAGAACCAAGTTAGTTGGACTGTTAGGGAAATCTGGCTTTACTTTTGGTAGTATGGCCATTTTGACAATATTAGTTCTGCCTATCCAAGAACATGGAAATCTTTGCATCTTCTAAGGTTTTCTTGAATTTCTTTCTTTAGTGTTCTGTAGTTCTCATTGTAGAGGTCTTTCACCTCTTTTGTTAGATTGATTCCCAAGTATTTTATTTTTTTCAAAGCTATTGTGAATGGGGTAGTTTTCTTAACTTCTCTTTCTGAAGATTCATCACTTATGTATAAAAATGCATTGGATTTATGAGCATTGATCTTATATCCTGCTACTTTACCGAATTCACTTATGAGTTCTAAAAGTTTTCTGGTGAAATTTCCTGGTTCCTCTAAATATATAATCATGTCATCAGCAAATAGGGATAGTTTGAGTTCTTCTTTTCCTATTCGTATCCCTTTAATTTCCTTTGTCTGTCTGATTGCTCTGGCTAGAGTTTCGAGGACAGTGTTGAATAGAAGTGGTGAAAGAGGGCATCCCTGCCTTTTTCCAGTTTTTAGGGGAATGCTTTCAGTTTTTCACCATTTAGAATGATATTGGCCATGGGCTTAGCATAGATGGCCTTTACAATGTTAAGGAATGTTCCCACTATCCCTATTTTTTCCAGTGTTTTGAGCATGAAGGGATGCTATATTTTATCAAATGCTTTTTCTGCATGTATCGAAATAATCATGTGATTCTTGACTTTAAGTCTGTTGATACGGTGAATTATATTTATTAATTTCCGAATGTTGAACCAACATTGCATCCCTGGAATAAAACCCACTTGATCGTGGTGCACTATCTTTTTAATATGTTTTTGTATGTGATTTGCTAAGATTTTGCTGAGAATTTTTGCATCAATGTTCATTAAGGATATTGGTCTGAAATTTTCGTTCCTCAGTGTGTCTCTGTCTGGTTTAGATATCAGAGTGATATTGGCTTCATAGAATGAGTTTGGGAGGGTTCCCTTCTCTTCTGTTTCATGAAATACTTTGAGAAGTATTGGAATGAGCTCTTCTTTAAAGGTTTTGTAGAACTCGACTGAGAACCCATCTGGTCCCGGACTTTTCTTTGTTGGTAGACTTTTGATGACTTCTTCTATTTCATTACTTGAAGTCGATCTATTTAAATTGTGTATGTCCTCCTGGTTCAGTTTAGGTAATTCATGTCTCTAGAACTGTTGATGTCTTCAAGATTTTCTATTTTGTTGGAGTATAGATTTTCAAAATAGCTTCTAATTTTGTTTTGTATTTCAATCTTGTCTGTTGTGGTATTTCCTTGTTCATTCCGAATTTTAGTAAATTGGGTTTTCTCTCTCCTTCTCTTTGTTAGTGTGGCTAAAGGTTTATCAATTTTGTTTATTTTTTTAAAGAACCAACTATTTATTTTGTCAATTTTTTCTGTTGTTTCAATTTCATTGATTTCAGCTCTGATTTTAACGATTTCCTGTCTTCTACTACTTTTGGTGTTGCTCTGTTCTTCTTTTTCTAGGGTTTTGAGCTGTAGTGTTAGGTCATTTATTTGTTGATTTTTTCTTCTTTTATTGAATGCACTCCATGAAATAAATTTTCCTCTAAGTACTGCTTTCATAGTGTCACAGAGATTTTGATATGATGTTTCTTCTCATTTACCTCTAAGAATTTTTTAATTTCCTTCCTCATGTTTTCTGTTATCCATTCATCATACAATAGCATATTATTTAATCTCCAGGTGTTGGTGTAGTTTCTGTTTTTTACTCTGTCATTTATTTCTAATTTCAATCCATTATAATCTGATAGAATACAAGGTAGTATCTCTATCTTCTTGTACTTGCTAATAGTAGCTTTGTGGCATAAAATATGGTCTGTTTCAGAGAAGGATCCAAGTGCTGCTGAGAAGAAAGTGTATTCGCTCTTTGTTGAATGGTATATTCTATAAATGTCCGTTAAGTCTAAATTATTGATTGTGTTATTGAGATCTGTGTTTTCTTCGTTCAGTTTTTGTTTGGAGGATCTGTCCAGTGGTGAGAGAGGTGTATTAAAATCACCTAGTATTATTGTGTTGTGGTCTATTTGATTCCTGGAATTGAGAAGGATTTGTTTGATGTACATGGATGAGCCACTGTTTGGGGCATAGATATTTATGATTGTTATGTCTTGCTAATTTATGCTTCCCTTAAGCAGTATGAAATGTTCTTCTTTATCCCTTCTGACTAACTCTGGCTTTAAGTCCACATTATCTGATATGAGGATGGATACTCTGGCTTTTTTGCTGTGTCCATGCACATGGTGTTTTTTCTCCTATCCTTTCACCTTTAGCTGTGGGAATCTCTTTCGATGAGATGAGTCTCTTGCAGGCAGCAAATTGTTGGATCTTTCTTTTTAATACAATCTGCCAGTCTATGCCTTTTGATTGATGAGTTCAGGCCATTAACATTTGGGTTTATTATTGAGATATATTTGTATTCCCAGTCATTTGGCTCATTTTTGTTTTTGACATGACTTGGTTTCTCCTTTATTTGGCTGTTCCTTTAGGGTAATTCCTCCCTTTGCTGATTTGCATCATTGTTTTTCATCTCTTCCTCATGGAATATTTTGCTGAGAATGTTCTGTAATGCCGGCTTTCTTTTAGTAAGTTCTTTTAGCTTTTGTTTATTATGGAAGGATTTTATTTCGTCATCAAATCTGAAAGTAAGTTTTGCTGGGTATAAGATTCTTGGTTGGCATCCGTTTTCTTTCAGGGCTTAAAAAATGTTGTTCCAGGCCCTTCTAGCTTTTAGGGTCTGGATTGAAAAATCTGCTGATATCCGTATTGGTTTCCCCTGAATGTAATTTCATTCTTTTCTTTCACAGCCTTTAAAATTCTGTCTTCATTTTGTATGTTAGGTATTTTCATTATAATGTACCTTGGTGTGGGTCTGTTGTTATTTTGTGTATTTGGAGTCCCATAAGCCTCTTGGACCTGGTTTTTCCTTTCTTTCTTCAGGTTTGGGAAATTTTCTGATATTCTTTCATTGAATAGATTGTTCATTCCTTATGTTTGTTTCTCTGTGCCTTTCTCAATTCCAATAATTCTTAAATTTGGCCTCTTCATGATATCCCATAATTCTTGTAGATTCTGTTCATGATTTCTTACCATCTTCTGTTTGGTCAACTTTGTTTTCAAGATTAAATATTTTGTCTTTAATGTCTGAGGTTCTGTCTTCCAGGTGTTCTATCCTATTGGTTATGCTTTCTATGGAGTTTTTAATTTGGTTTATTGTTTCCTTCATTTCAGGGATTTCTGGTTTTTTTTTTTTTTCAACATCTCTAACTCTTCATTGAAATGATCTTTTGCTTCCCGTATTTGTTCTTTTAACTGTCGATTGGTGCGATCATTCAATGCCTGCATTTGCTCTTTCATCTCATCATTCAATGCCTTCATTTGCTTTTTCATCTCCTTGTTTGCTTCCCTAATCATTTTAATTATGTACATTCTGAACTCCCTTTCTGACATTTCTTCTGCCATGCTGTCATTGGATTTTATTGCTATACCATCTAGGTTTGTTTGGGACATTTTCTTCCCTTGTTTTCTCATATTGTTCAGGTATCTACCCCATAGTAGTGAAACTTTGGGAAATTGCAGATTTCCTCTATTGACTAATATTGTCTCTGTAGATTTCCAATAGCTCACCTCTTAGCCTTTAGTAGTCTGAAATCTTGGAGGAACTTGATTATGCGGTGCTCCACTAGGAAGCTGCCCCTCTAGGGGTGGTGACCTTCAGGTGGGGTATATTCCCTGTCAGTGGGCAGAGGCACCTCCACTTGTTGACAGATGGTCAGTCAAAGGAGGACTAGACTGCAAACTGGGGCACGTCTGATCTGGGCCTGTGTCTCTGGTTCTACTGCCCTGATGGGAAAACCTCGCCCAGCAGGGAAGACTCACCCAGTGGGGAAGTTTCACTGGGCAGTTCTCCTCTGAGAAGTTCCCTTCGGTCCAGAACTACCACCTGGACTGGGAAGCCCTCCTCTGCGATGTTCCCAGGGGTCCTGACCTACTGCCTGGGCTGGGGAGTGAAGCTACCGCCTGGGCCTGGAACCTTCACTCTGTGTTGAAGCCTCTCGCTGTGCGGCCCTCCTCTGCATTGCTCCCGTTAACTGGGTTCTCGGCTCCAGCAGGGCAGTCTCACTGGACCAGTCTACGCCACAAAGTTCCCTGCGTTTCCTGACTACTTCCCCATCCAGGGAGCCCAACCAGTGGGAGAGACTCACCCGGTGGCTCTGAGTTGGTCCCCAATCTCTCAGTACCTCCTCTTCTTGACTCCTGGGTCTTGTCAAAGGTCCTTTAGCCTCCTGTAGGTGTCTCAGGAAGGGAGCTGCCCTTCCATTGATGATGGCCATGCCCTCATGAATAATTCAAAATGCCTGCACCAGCCTATAAAGAAACCTCTGGCTCGCTCTGCGATGCAGCTGGGCTGGCTGGTCTGCCGGCTTGCTCCGCGATGGCAACAGACCTTGGCGTGGTGGTCAGGTGGGGTCACTCAGTGATGTCATCTGTCTTTGGCCTGGTGGTTGGGCGGGCTGGCTGCCAGCTGCCTAGCTCCACAAGGCAGGCGGGTTGGGTGCCCTCCTGCTACCTCCGTAATGCAGGCTGCCTGACTCATCCGCCAGCTCACTTCGTGACCTGGTTTTTTTAAAATATTTTTTTGTTGTAGATGGACACAATACCTTTATTTCTTTATTTTTATGTGGTGCTGAGGATTGAACCCAGTGCCTCACACGTGCTAGGCAAGCACTCTACGGCTGAGCTACAACCCCAGCCATCAATTAACTGTTCACAACCATAGTTATCCTACTGTTCTATAGAATACTGGAAGTTATTCTTCCCATCTAGATGCACCCCTGGACATTTGACAATGATCTCTCTATCCTATCTCCCCACAACCTTCCCAGGCCCTTGTACACACTATTTATTCTTTACTTCTAGGGCATAAACTTGTAAGCTGCCACGTGTATATGAGAACATGAAATATTTTTTCTTCTGTGCTTGATTTATTTACTTAACATAATCCCTTCCAGTTCCATCTGTGTTGTTACAAATGACAGAATTCCATTCTTTATTATGGTTGAATAATATTTCATTCTGTCTCTATATTATGTTTTTTTAACCATACATCTAATGATTGATTACATATCTTGACTATTATGAATAATTCTACAATAAGCATGGAGATGCAGATGTCTACTTAGCATACTTATTTTGTTTCCTTTTGATGTGTATTATGTTAGTCAGCTTCCTGTTGCTGTGACTAAGCTACACAATAAGAACCACTTAGAGGAAGAGAAGTTTGTCATGGCTCACAGTTTCAGACATTCAGTACATGATCACAGAGCCCATTGCTCTGGGCCCAAGGCAAGGCAGAACATCATGGAGGAAGAGCATGGCAGAGGAGCACTTCTCACTTCATGGTGACCAGGAAGCAGAAAAGGGTAAGGGGCTTGAGGGAAGATGAACCCTTTAAGGGCATGCCCCATTGACTTACCTTCTCCAGCAATGCCCTACCTGCCTACAGTTACCACCCAGTTAGACCATTTAAACTAGAATGGACTGATTAGGTATTAACTCTCGTAATCTAATCATATCATCTCTGAACATTCCTGCATTAACATAGGAACTTGTTTTTGGGGATCCATCTCAGATCCAGTCCATATATAACATTCTACCTCTGAACCCCAAGAGCTCATGTCCATATCACAATGCACAATATATTCGGTTCCTCTCCCAAAGAGTCCCATAGTCTTAACAGTTCCAGCATTGCTCAAAAGTTCAAGTCCAAAATCTCATCTGAGACTCAAGGCAAACTTTTGGCTGTGAGCCCCTGTAAAAATCAAATATAATGTACATATATCCAATATACAATGGTACAGGGTAAACATCTCATTCCAAAAAGAAGGAATGAGGGCATAGAAAGGAGTGGAACTGAAACCTCACCAGACAGTTGGGTCCTGTAACTCCATGCATAGTATCTAGGATACATGATGGTGCTATGTGATCTGCAAAGGTCTTGGACAGTCCTGCCCATTTGACTTTGCCAATTTTGCATACATGGCCTTTCTTTTAGTCTGTCTCTTTTCTGCATCTAGCAGCTTTTCTTGTCATACAGTCCACATTATGGGCATCTCTTAATTGTCAAGGTCTCCATTCTAGCTTCAGCTTCACCTTCACAGTTTTACACAATACGTTCTCAGGGGCAACCTGCAGAGATTTTGACCCTGCTACAATTTTCCTGGCCTCCTGGCTCTTTCTGTGAAATCTTGGTGGAAGCCTCCATGACCCCCAAATTCCAGCATCCTGTATTTCTGCAGAACCAGCACCACATGGATGACACCAGTGTCTTCTGCCAACTCAAGCAGTAGTAGCAGGGTCCGCTGGGACCATAGCTGAAGCAGCCTCTGAGTGCCTGGGTGGCTGAACTTTGTGAAACAACTTCCTGGGACTCCCTTTGCAAGCAGGGTTTTCCCACAGTCTCTGCAAATTTACTTTTACACTGAGCCTTAGTGGCTATCATCTTGCTGTTTCCTGAGATGCCCTCAAGCCATCTTTCCTATTGTATTTTTTACTAAAGTACTTAACTTATCTTTAGTAGTGGTAATATCTTCAACAATCACACCTTCCCTGACCCTGGTTTTACATGCACTTTTCTGACCAAAATGCAAGTTTTAAAAATACTCGGGTTTTGCTGTCTGCTTCTGATTCTCACAGTAAACCTGGATTAATGCTGCCAGCAATATCTATGCTATAACCTGAATGTTGTGCTTCCTTGAAATTTCCTCTGCTAGATTAATTTGTATATACCTTTTTTTTTTTTTGCGGTACTGGGGATCGAACCCAGGGCGTTGTGCTTGCAAGGCAAGCACTCTACCGATTGAGCTATCTCCCCAGCCCTGTATATACCTTTTGATTCAACCTCACAAAAAGTCTTAGGGCATGGGTAAAATGTAGACAAGTTCTTTCCCAATAGAATCTTCATTTGTTCTTGGAAACCTCATGAGTGCAGTCTTTACCATCTGCATTCTGGTCTTCTGAACTCCCACCAGAATTACCCATTAAGCTTCACTTACAACATGCTAAATCTTCTCCAGCCTGCATCTGTAAACTTTTCCAAACTCCTCCTGCAAATCAGCTCCAAATACTTTTGAACCACGTGATCAGGTTAGTCATAGTGATGACCCCACTCCTGATATTATTTTCTGTGCTGGATTTTTGTATCCCTGTGACCAAAATATACAACAACTTAGAGGAGGGAAAATTTATTATTGCTCACACTTTCAGAGGTTTAGTACATGTTGGCTAAGTCCATTGCTTTGGGCCTAAAGTGTGGCAGAAGGAAAGGAGGAAAGGCATGGAGGGGGAGCACTGCTCACCTTATAGTGGCCAGGAAGCATACAGAGAAGGGCAAGGGACTTGAGGGAAGATGTACCCTTTCAGGGTATGCCCACAGTGACCCACCTCCTTCAGCCATGCCCCACCTGCCTACTGTTACCACCCAGTTAGACCATTCAAACTAGGATGGAGTGATTAGGTTACAGTTCTCACAACCCAATCTTATCACCTCTGAACATTTCTGCATTAATAAAGGAACTTTTGGGGGACACCTCATATCCAAATCATAGCATATACCAAGTAATAGGATTGCTGAATCATATGACAGTTCTATTTCTACTTTTCTATAAAACCTCTATACTATTTTCCATAATGTCTATACTACTTTACATTCCCATCAAAAGCATGTGAGTTCTACTTCCTCTTTATCCTCTCCAGCATTTGTAATTTTTGTTTTATTGATAATAGACATTCTAATTGGGGTGAGATGATATCTCATTGGCCAGTGTATATCCTTTTTTGCGAAATATTTATTCAAGTTCTTTACCTATTTTAAAATTTGGTTATTGGAGTTTTTTCTGTTGAGTTTTTAATGTATTCTTGATATTAATCCTTTATTGAGTGAATAGTCTGTAAATATTTTATTTTCCGGTTTGTAAGTTGTTTCTTCATTCCATTTACTTTACCTTTGCTGTGTAGAAGCTTTTTATTTTGATGTAATTCCATTCACCAATTTTTGTTTTTGTTGGCTTTTCAGATCATATCTAAAATACCTTTGTTCAGAATAATGTCCTTATGTGTTTATTTTCTTTTCTTTTAGTAGGTCAGATTTTCAGGTCTACATTTAAATCTTTAATCCAATTTGAGTTGATTTTGTATATGCTGAGACATAGGGACCTTATTTCTTTCTTTTGCATGAGGATATCTAATTTTCCCAGCACCATTTATTGACTTCCCTTTCTCCAGCGTATATTCTTGTTCTCTTTTTTGAAAATCAGTTGACTGTAAAAATATGGATTTACTTTTGGACTTTCTGTTTTATTCCTTTTGTCTGTGTGTCTGTTTTTGTCATTACTGTTTTGGTTACTATGGCTTGGTAGTATGTTTGGAAATAAGGTATTATAATTATAATGCTTTCAGCTTTAGCCTTTTTGCTCATGTTCACTTTGACTATTTGGGGACTTTTACAGTTCTATCCAAATTTTAGGAGTGTTTTTTTCTAATTTTTGATACAAATTGCGTTGAATCAATGGATTGCTTTGGGTAGTATGACCATTCTAGCAGAATTAAGTCTTCCAGTTCATGACCATGAGGTGTTTTTCCTTGTTTTTTCCCCCCTCTCTGGGGGGGGTGGTGGTGGTGGTGGTGGTTGTCCTCTTTTATTTTTTTCACCACTGTTTTGTAATTTTTATTGCAGAGATCACTTCCTTGAGTATATTTATTCTTACTTATTTTTGTGACTACTGTGAATGAGATTGCTTTCTCCATGATTTCATTATTGGCATATAAAAATGTTGCTGACTTTCATGTGTACAAGTTTGTTTTCTATAAACTTAGATTGCTTTCTCCATGATTTCATTATTGGCATATAAAAATGTTGCTGACTTTCATGTGTACAAGTTTGTTTTCTATAAACTTACTGAATTTTTTTTATCTGTTTTTGCATTTTTTGGTAGAATCTTTTAGGTTTTTCTCTATAGAAAATCATGTCATTTTCATACAGTGATAATTTGACTTCCTCCTTTCTTATTTGGATGTCTTTTATTTCTTTCTCTTGGTTTATTGTTTAGCCCAACACTTCCAATACTTCATTGAATAAGAATGGTGAAAGTTGATTTCCTTATCTTGTTTCTCATTCTTAGAGGAATGAATTTTAGCTGTTCTCCATTAAATATTATGTTGGCTGGGGTTTTGTCAACTCTAGCCTAATAGGGCTGAGGTATGTTCCTTCTATACCTAATTTTTTGAGGATTTTTCATCATGAAGAGATGTCAAATTTTATCAAATGCTTTTTCTGAATCTGTTGAGATAATCATTGTTTTTGTCTTTCATTTCATCAACCTGACCATTGTTGCATTCCTGAGACAAATCCCACTTGTTCATGGTGTGTGTGTGTTTGATGGGAGATTGGATTCAATTTGCTAATATTTTGTTGAGAATTTCTACATCTATGTTCATCAAGAATATTGGTCTACAGTTTTGTTTTGTTTTGTTTTTCCGTGTGTTTGTTTGTTTGGTTTTGGATTTGGGTTAATGCCAGCCCTATAGAATGAATTTGGAAGAAATCCCTCCTTTTACATTCTTTGGAATAGTTTGAAAAGAATTGGCATTCCCCTTTAAGGGCTTGGTAAAATCCTGCGGTAAAACCATCTGGTTTTTTGCTTTTCTTTGTTGAGAGACTTTTTGTTACTTATCCAAACTCTTTATTTAATCTTGGTCTGTTCAGGTTTTCTGTGTCCTCCTGGTTCAGTTTGTGCAGGTTGTGTTCAGAAATTTATACATTTCTAATATGTATTCCAATATATTGTTGTATAGTTGTTCATAGTAGTCTCTCATGATTCTTTGTATTGCTGTGGTATCAGTTGTGTCCTTTTTTATTTATTTGGTCTTTTCTCTTTTTTCCTACATTAGTCTAACTAAAGGTTTTTATTTTTTTCTGTTTGGTTATCTTTTCAAAAAACAACTCTTTGCTTCATCAGTCTTTTGTATTTTTTTAAAACTATTTTGTTTTATTTCTATTCTGATCTTTGTTATTTCTTACTTACTACTAACTTTGGGTTTTATTTGTTTTTGCTTTTCTGGTTTCCTGAGTTGTATTATTATGTTATTTATTTGAAATCTTTCTGTGTTGCTGACATAGGCACTTATTACTGTACACTTCCTCTTGGTACTACTTTTGCTATAGCCCATAGACTTTAGCATGTTGTATTTTAATTTTCAGAACTGTTTGCAAGCTATTTTTGTTTATTTCAAGAAAATTTTAAATTTTCATTTTGATTTCTTTATTGACCCATTTGTTGTTAGGGAGAATGTTGTTTTAATTTCCGTGTATTTATACAATATCCAAAGTTTCTGTTGTTATTGATTTCTAGTTTTATTCCATATGGTCAGAGAAGATACATGCTATGATTTCAGTTGTTTTGAACTTGTCACATCTTATTTTGTGACCTAACATATGGTCTATCCTAGAGAATGTCCCATATGTAGAGGAGAAGTGTATTGTGCAGAGATTAGATGCAGTGTTCTGAAAATGTCTGTTAGGTGTGTTGGGTCTATAATATAGTTTAATTTTACTATACTATAGTGAAATTTTTTGTTTGGATCTGTCCATTGATGGAAGTGGGGAATTGAAGTTCCCAACAATTATTCTATTCAAATTAATCTCTCCTTTTAGAGCAAATATTTGCTTTGTATAATTGGTTGTCCAACATTGGATTCATTCTTTTCCCTATACAATAGGACTCCCTGAAGCATCTCTTATAGTGCTGATCCAGTCAGAATGAATTCTGTTTTTGCTTGACTCATAAAGACTTTATTTCTTCCTCATTCCATCTTATACTCCATTTTCTTAGTGTAGTGTTCTTAGTGGCCACTTTTTTTTTTTCTTTCAGGATTTTGAATATATCATCCCATTCTCTCCTGGCTTATAAAGTTTCTTGTAAGAAGTATGCTATTAGTCTGATGGATATTCCTTTATATGTGACTTGACACTTTCCTTTGACTATTTTTAGAATTTTCTCTTAGTCTTGGACTTTTAACGGTTTGACTATAATATGCTTTGGAAAGGTCAAATCTTGACTATAACATGCTTTGGAAAGGTCAGATCTATTAAGGTTCCTTTGAACTTTCTGCACTTGGTTACCCATTTCTTTCTCAAAATTCATAAGTTTTTCAACAGTACTACATTAAATAGTTATTCCATACCTTTTTCATTCTCCTTCTAGAGTACTTATAATACAAAGGTTTGCTTGCTTAATGGCATTCTGTAAGTCTTGTTGGCTTTCTTCATTTAAAAAAATTTTTTTTCTTCCTTTCATCTGACTAAGTTATTCTGAGAAACCTGTTCTCAAACTCAGAAATTTGTTCTGCTTGATATAGTCTGTCATGGAGACTCTCATGTATTGGATTCTTTAGCTCTAATGTTCTATTTGGTTCTTTTTTTATGATCTCTCTTTGCTGAATTTCTCATTTTTATTCCCTTATTTTGTCTGGTCTGTATTCTCTTATATTTCATTGTTTCTTTAAAATCTCTATTTCAAGCTGGGCACAGTGGCACATTTCTGTTATCCCGTTGGCTCAGGAGGCTGAGGCGGGAGGATTGCAAGTTAAAGATAACCTCAACAACTTAGCAAGGCCCTAAGCAAGTCAGCGAGACCCTGTTTCTAAATAATATATAAAAAAGGGCTGCAGATGTGGCTCAGTGCTTAAGCACCTCTGGGTTCAATCCCCAGTACCCTCTCCCCCAACAAAAGACCTTTATTTCTTTTTTGGGGCAACCCATTAATTTTCTTTTCTTTGAGATGTGTAGCTAGAAAGTTACTGAGTTCCTTTAAAGGTGTCATGGTATCTCCCACTACCCAAAGTTTCTTGTATCCCTGCATTGATATTTGTGTGTCTGGCTAATCACTTGCCTATACGGATTTTATAGACTGACTTTCGTAGCAAAGACTTTGTTCTGACATTATGACCTAGGGTGTCAGTTGGATAGACTGTATTGGCTTTTAATTCCAGGTGGGTGTTGTGTCTGTGTAGCTTCTTCAGTTATGATCAACATCAATGATAACTGCAGTTGTGTCAGTAACCTAGGTTGCAGAGGTTGTGGCATTGCAACCCCAACTGTGACACAGCTCTTAGGGTAGGTTGTACCAACCTGTAGGTTTGGGGTGCTATTCAAATGTTCCCATGGGTTTCCTGACATTGAGGCTACTCTGGCAGGCCCATTCCCATGAGGTGTGCTGGTATGGCAGTGGAAGCATGGTGCCTGTCAGGGTCTAAGGGCCAGTGAACATCCCTGGTAGAAAGGCAGGGTACTTGTCAGAGTCTGAGGGTAGCATTGGGCCTAGGGTGCACCAGTGGGCCCAAACTGGGTGCCTCTCAATGTTCAGTGGCTATACAGGTGATTTCTGGTGGCCAGTATGCTTAGGATGGGCTTCCCAGCTCTTGAGAATCAGCTTCATAGGGATTCAGTTGCCCAAGCTTCTGAGAATGGGCTACTTGACTACTCATTAGGGCTACAGGAGACTGTGTTAGATTACCCATCTGTTTGCCTGGGACCTCTGAACTGCTCAAGATGGACTGCCTAGCTACTTCCCACATGTATCTGTTTGGCTACTTTCTGGGCAGCTGAAGGGTGGGTTGACTGTTAAACTATTTCCTGGGGTCTCCGTGGGCCCATACATTCAGAATGGGATGCTGAGGTATTCCGAGGGACGTGGAAGGGCAGGTGAGGACCTAGTTGGCCAGCTGCTAGGCTACTTCATAAGCCCCTGGGTGGGCAGGGTCTCAAGATGGTGCTGTATAGCAGGATGCTGTGTGGGGGAAGGGACAACATAGTCTGGGCTTTCTCTAGGGTAATGCAGTGATGTGCTAACCTAGCAGCTCCCCAAACTAGGCTCAGGTCTTAAGAGGGCCACAGGGTTTTCCTGCAGCAGTAGTTCAGGTGTCCATGGTGTGAGTGGTGACTTCTGAGGGCTTCCTGCTTATGCTTTCTTCACTGAAGTCTAACTTGGTTCAGAATTAATCTCTAGAAACAGGACAGCAGATGTTGTGTGTTTAGTTTCCTTGTTGTAAGGTCATTGTATGTATCTGTGTTTCACAACCTCTCTGCATCCTGGTGCTTTGCCTCAAGTATTCCTGTGAAATAGCTGTTGTTTCTTCTTAGTTTGGGTCCTTTGTTGTTGAGGAAAGCATGCCCACACACCTTTAATCAACCATCTTCCCTCCCCTTCCTGAATTCTTAAAGGAGTAGTACTTAAACTGCTTTTTGTGATGCTCTTATCATCATATTTTCATGCTGTTTCTGAGCTACCCTCCTCTCTTATTCTGTAATGATTTGCCTTTTATTCCAGTAGCTACTGAAAACAGTTTTATAAAGCAGCAACTGAAAACAAATTTGTAAGGATATGAGTTCATTGAAAAGAGTGTAGTAAGGTCTAATGTCCTACCAGTAAACCTCGTTAAACTAGTAGTTCACACAATGTTCAACAGATGGCACTGTTTCCCTTGAAAATTTAAAGTATGAACTCTGAAATTACTGCATTTCTTGGGGATGTCTTTGCACACAATTTGGGAACCTTAGATCCTGGGCCATTTTTAAGGCATTATTTACTGTGGGCACGTGTACACACACACGTAAACACACACACAGTAAAGTTAAAGATCTATTCTAGTTTGTATTAACATCATAAAATATACATAGCAAAGATACCATTTTAATTTTTTTTTGGTGGACAGTTCATTGCATTAAGTTTATTCACAATGTTGTGCAACCATCATTACTATTTCTAGAGTTTTCATCATCCCAAAGAGAAGCTATGCCTATTAAGCTGTAGCTCCTCATATACACAGTGACCTCTATTCTACTCTCTATTAATTTTCCTGTTCTAAATACTTCATTTAGGTAGACTCAAAACATATTTGGTCTTTTGTGTCATTTTGCATTTCTACCAGCTATACACAACGATCTGATTTTCTCTATTCTTGCCAATGCTTGATATTTTCAGTTTTTTAAATAATAGCCATTCTATTGGATATGAGGAATATCTCACTGTAGTTTTCTTTGTTTTAATTTTTATTTGTTCTTTTTAGATATACATGACAGTAGAGTGTTTTTTGACATGTTATACATACATAGAGTGTAAATTCCCATTCTTGTGATTGTACATGATGTGGAGTTACACTGGTCATGTATTTATATATGAATATAGGAAAGTGATATCTTTCCTATTCCTGTCCCTCCTCCCTTCCCTTCATTTCCCTTTGTCTAATACAATTAACCCTGTTCTTCCTTCCCCCTCTTATCATGTATTGGCATCTGTTGGGACTAATGACACGTTAACTAACTCAGGCTAACTCCTTAACTCCCTGGCAGGTGAGCAAGATCAAGGCCTCAAAGGCGGTTTCAAAGGTTAATGACGCTAAATCGGACCACTGTCAGGGATTGGTTAACAATAGTTCCCCGAACGTGATCTGCTTGTGCTTGCCATATAGTCCTATGGTATTCTCACCTGCGTGAACCCCCCATGCCTTGCTGACCTTTAAGCTGATTGGTTCCTGCCTAGCCTCCAACCTACATAAAAGCTGTGTGACTTCCTCAATAAACCAGTTCCTGCTCTGACTGGTCTCCCTGACGCGTCTGATTGTCCTCCGGCTGGAGGGCTGGGTGCGGGCAGTTAGTCGGCCCTGCCTATCCTGGTCTGTCTTTGTTGGGGAGTGCTCCCTTCCCTTGTCGCTGGTCGAGAAGAGCAGGGGGCTTAAGACCCTGACAGGCATCCACATATCAGAGAGAATGTTTGGCCTTTGGATTTTTTGGGATTGGCTTATTTTACTTAGCATGATAGTCTCCAGTTCCATCTATTTACTGGCAAATGCCATAATTTTATTCTTCTTTGTGACTGAGTAATATTACATCACTGTGGTCTTGATTTGTATTTCCCTAATGTTTAATGATGTGCCTGTTGGCCATTTGACCATTTGTATCTTCTTCACAGAAATGTCTATTCAGTCTTTTTTCCTATTTTTTTTTTCCCTGTTAAAGGCTGTTTGTTTTGAGGCTTTTCCATATAATTTTTTCATTCTGTTTATCATGTGTGAATGCTGTAACTCTGTTTCTTTAGCTCAAGTTTCATTAGCTATTGTTTTTGCAGACATTTCCTTGGATTTCAGGGGCTCTTCCTTTCTTTGCAGATTGCTTCAGTGCTGGGGCACTCTTTTTTTTTTTTGGTGGTGTTGGGGATCGAACCCAGGGCCTTGTACTTGCAAGGCAAGCACTCTACCAATTGAGCTACCTCCCCAGCCCCAACTGGGGCACTCTTTTAGCCCTTAGCTTGGCTTGCTCTGAGCCTAACAATCAACCTGGAGTGAAAGTTTAAGGTCCTCTCAGGTGTTTTCTGAGCATGTCTCTTTCCTGGGCGCGTGGTGACTTTCATCTTAAAGATCAATTTTTCTTGATTGGATATTTTCTTGGTTGTTGAAAACCTTTGACTATTTTCCAAAACTGCAGCAGATTTTATTCAAACACTTCCTGCCTTTGTGTGTGTGTGTGTGTGTACATTCCCAGCTCTTTTTATCTACTTTTATTTCAATACAGGTTCTCACTAAGTTGCCCAGTCTGGCCAGGAACTTGAGATCCTCCTGCCTCAGTCTCACCAGTAACTGGAATTATAGGCATGTACCGCTATGATTGGGTATCTTTTCCCCATTCTGTCCTCTGAAGTAACAAGAGCTTGAAGTATCCATATTTCTGTTGTCTTCCCTTTTGGCTTTTAATAAGAGGTATTCACTGACTTCGCACACATTTCATGTCTCTCTCTTTCACTCTCTCTTCTTTTTTATTTGTGACGGTTGAATCCAGAACCTTGTGCATGCCAGGCTATATCATAGCCTGTGACATTTCATGTCATTTGTCCTATCTTTGAATTGCTTGAGCAACACAGTAATCTCATTTCATTAACTCAGAAGGCTAGTTCTAGAAGTCTGAGTAGGGCATAAAGTAACCCTTTTTTGTAGCACTTGTTTTGTGTTTGTGTAGATACCCTCACCGTGGCTGATTTCTGGTTAAAAACGTGGTATCACTCATCTTGGAAATGGATAGGGACACAAGTGACTTTTGCAAACTGGCTTCAGTACTCCATTACAGTTAGGGAGCTCCCATTGTTAAACCATGTATAGCCTATTATGCTTTTGACTGGTAAAAGCATCACAGGATTTACAATGTACAGCAATCCATACTGGAAAGTCCTGAAGGGATATTTCTATCAGTAACTTCTAAGGTAGTGAATTGGCCTGTTCAAAGTAAACTCCTTCTGAATTTACCCCTCCAGCATACTTTCATGTATGACATTAGTGTATTATTGGTAATCTCTGCTGAATTCCTGTATTAGTTCATTTTATGTTACTCTAATGAAATACCTGATGCTGGGTACTTATAAATAAGAGATTTCTTCAGCTTACAGTTTTGGAGGCTGAAAGTTCAAACAGCACAGTGCTGGTTCTGGCAGGGGCTGTCTTGGCTGCATCACCATATGGCAGATGGTACCACAGTGGCAGGAACATACGTAGGAATGAGAGATCACATTGCGAAACAGGAAACCAAATATTGATGGGAGGGGTCAGTCTTGCTCTCTCAAGAACTCATTCCAGAAGGCAAGCATTCCCTTCCTAAAATGACCTAAAGACCCTAATGACCTAAAGACCTCCCACTTGTCCCCATCTTTTAAAGGTCCATACCACACTAGAACTAATCTTCCAACACATGGACCCTTGGGGGACAAACCATATCCAGTCCATAACACTGGCTTTCTCCTTATTTGAAAGATTTTTCATCAACTCCCAGTTCATGAGACTATTTCTTGCCTCAGAATTGTTTGATGACCTTTGATGGTAGGGCATTTTCTACCAAAGCCTGAGACAAGTTAGCTTGTAGTCTTTAAAAAAGGGCTATATTAATATTTCATTAGGCAGCTTTCAATTCTGGTGATACCTTTTCAACTGGTGATATCTTCTTCATAATCAGCTGAGCTGTAGTAATTGGTTTCTGTCCAAGTCTACTATCTTCAACAGTAAGGGTACTTTTAAAGTAATTTGCACATTGAGTTCCTAGACTTTAGAACCTAAAGGGACTACCTGATTCTTTGTAAATCCTTTATTGATTATTTTGACCTGTGACCCTATTCAAATTCAGATTCGTTTGCCCTGACTTTATTAGTAGATTTAATAGTATCCTTAAGTGGATGATGTAGTTTTGCCAAAATTGAAATAGTCCCACCCATCTCTGATCTTCCTTTCTAAGGAGAGGTCAATAAGCAATATTAAATTATTTCTCAAAGATTATGGATATCCATCATGTCTCTGGCTTACTGTCTTCCCAAAAGTTTCACAGATTGGACCAGGCCTTAATTTATAGTTAGGTTTTATTAACCTATTTTTATGTTGCATGGGTGCTATAGTTTGAATCTGTAGTATCCTCCAAAGCCCCATGTTTTAAAGGCTTGATTCCCAGCCATCGTGCTCTTGATGGAACCTTTAAGAGGTGGGACCTAGTGGGAGGACCTCTGATCATATGGTTATGCCCTTGAAAGTGACAGCAGGACCCCAGCCCCTTCCTTCCTCACTTTTTTGGTTCCTGACCACCATGAAGAGTAGATTTGCTCTACCACATCTCCCTCTTATGATTTACTGCCTCACCACAGACCCAAAAGCAGTGGAACCAACTGATTATGGACTGAAACCACCAACACTGTGAGCCAAAATAATCTCACGTATTTGTAATAGTACTAGAAAGCAGACTGACAGCGTATGTAAGATAGAATGCAAGAGTTCCAGTTGTTCCACATCTTCTTCACCATTTAAGTTTATTACAGCCCTTAATTATAGCCACACTGGTATATGTGTGTCACAGCATATCATTGTGGCTTTACTTTATATTTCTCTGGTGATCAGTATGCTAGGCACCCTCTTCCATGTTTGTTAGCCTATATCTATTCACTCTTCTATGAAATTTGAATTCTGTTTATTTGCCCATTTTTTAAGAAAATGTTGCTGTTTGTCTTTATTGATTTGTAGGCATCATAAAAATGTATTTTGATTAAATCTTCATTAGTTAAATATGTTGTAAATGTCTTCTCCTAGTCTCTTGCTTCCCTTTTTGTTCATTATGGTATTTTATTTTTGATAAACAGAAAAATCTTAATTTTAATGAAGTCAAAGTTTCCATCTTTTATAATTAATGTTTTATGTATCATGTTACATACCTATCCCAAGAAGAATATGATCTCCCATATTTTCTTCAACAGACTTAGTTGCTTTAGATTTTTTAAAATTTATTTTTATATTTTAAATTGATTCTTAGTTATACATGACAATAGGATTCATTTCAACAGAATTATAAAAGCATGGACTATAAATTGTTCTAATTCAGTGCCTAGTACTTGCTCTTTCCCTACCATTTTCCCTCCCCCATTCTCTTCCGTCTACTCCACTGATCTTTCTGCTATTATAGTTTTATTTTTAATTTGCTGTCCCACCAGCAGTGTATGTGTGGACTCTTTTCCCCATGTCCTCACCAACATTTATTGTAACTTGTATTCTTGATAATTGCCATTGTGACTGGAGTGAGATGAAATCTCAATGTGGTTTAATTTGCATTTCTCTAAATACTAGAACATTTTTCTCTAATTGTTGAACATTTTTTCACATATTAGTTGACAATTCATATTTCTTCTTCTGAGTAGTGCCCGTTCAGTTCCTTGGCCCATTTATTGATTGGGTTATTTGCTTTATTGGTGTTAATTTTTTTGAGTTCTTTTTATATCCTGGAAATTAACATCCTACCTGAGGTGCAGCTGGTGAAGGTTTTCTCCCATTCTGTAGGCTCTCTCTCCAGGATCTTGATTGTTTCACTATGAAGAAACTTTTTAGTTTGATGACATCCCACTTACTGATTTTTGATTCTATTTCTTGTGCTTCCAGAATCTAGTTAAGGAAGTCAGTTCCAGACCTGATTTGTTGGAGTGTTGGGCCTACCTTTTCTTCTAGTAGGTGCAGGATTTCTGGTCTAATTGCTAGGTCTTTGATCCACTTTGAGTTGAGTTTTGTGTGGGGTGAGAGTTAGGAGTTAAATTTCATTCTGCTACATATAGATTTACAGTTTTCCCAGCACCATTTGTTGAAGAGGCTATCTTTTCTCCAGTGTATGTTTTTGGCACTCTTGTCTAGTATGAGATAACTGTATTTATGTGGATTTGTCTCTGTGTCTTCTATTTCATTGGTCTATCTGCTATTTTGTTGCTAGTACCATGCTGTTTTTGTTACTGTGACTCTATATTATAATTTGAGGTCCCATATTGTGATGTCTCCTGCTTTACTTTTATTGCTAAGGATTGCTTTGGCTATTCTGGATGTCTTATTTTTCCAAATGAATTTCATGATTGCTTTTTCTAGTTCTATGAAGAATGTCATTAGAATTTTGATGGGAATTGCATTGAATCTGTATAGTACTTTTGGTATGGACATTTTGATAATATTAATTCTGCCCATCCAAGAACATGGGAGGTCTTTCTATCTTCTAAGGTTTTCTTCAGTTTCTTCCTTTAGTGTTATATAGTTTTCATTGTAGAGGTCCTTCACCTTTTTAGTTAGATTGATTTCCATGCATTTTATGTTATTTTTTTGAGGCTATTGTGAATGGGATGTTTTTCCTAATTTCTCTTTCAGTTGCTTCATTGTTGGAGTATGGGAACACAATTGATTTCTGGGTGTTGACCTTGTATCCTGCTACTTTGCTGAATTCATTTATGAGTTCTAGAAGTTTTTTGGTTTAGTTTTTTAGGGGAGTGGGGGGTTCTTCTAAATATAGAATCATCTCATCAGCAAATAGAGATAATTTGAGCTCTTCTTTTCCTAATTGTATCCCTTTAATTTTTTTCTTTTGCCTAATTGCTTTAACTAAACTTTCAAGGACTGTGTTGAAAAGAGTTGTGAAAGTGGGCATCTGTGTCTTGTCCCATTTTTAAAGGGAGTGCTTTTGGTTTTTCTCCTGTTCGGGATGATTTTGACCTTGTGTTTGTGGTATAGAGCTTTTACAACGTTGAGCTATGTTTCTTCTTTCTCTATTTTTTCCTAGTGTTTTGAACATGAATGGATGCTTTATTTTGTCAAATGCTTTTTCTGCCTCTATTGGGATAAGCTTGTGATTCTTGTCTTTAAGCCTATTTATGTGTTGAATTACATTTTCTGATTTCTGCTGTTGAACTAATCTTGAATCCTTGGGACATAACCTACTTTATCATTGTGCAGTCTCTTTTTAATGTTTTTTTTTTATATGCCAGTGTTTTATTAAGAATTCTTGCATCTATGTTTATCAAGCATATTGGTCTCAAGTTTTCTTTCCTTAATTTGTCTTTGTCTGGTTTAGTAATACTGACTTCGTAGAATAAGTTTGATGGCGTTCCCTCCTTTTCTATTTCTTGGAATCATTTGAGGAAAATTGCTATTGGTACTTCTTTAATGGTCTGGTAGAAGTTGGCTAAGAATTCATCTGTCCCTGGGGTTTTCATTGTTGGGAGACTTTTGGTAACTTTAATTTCATTACTTGAAATTGATTTAAGTTTTCTATATCCTCTGGTTCAATTTGGGTAGGTCATATATCTTAGGAATTTGTCCATATCTTCAAGAACTTATAACTTATTGGAGAATAAGTTTTCAAAGTAGTTTCTGATGATCCTTTGGATTTTAATAGTGTCTGTGGTGGTATTTCCTGTTTCAGCTCAATTTTTGATAAATGAGGTTTTTCCCCTCTTTTTTTGGTTAGCGTGGCTAAGGGTTTACCAAGTTTTAAAATTCTTTCTAAAACCAATCTTTGCTTCATTGATCTTTTGTATTTTGATCTTTTATGGTGTATATTTATTTTTATGTGGTGCTGAGGTTTGAATCCCATGTCTCACATATGGCAGGCATGCGTTCTACCACCAAGCTACAACCACAGCCCCTCTTTTTAATTTTTTTAATCTTCATTTCATTGATTTTTGTCTGATTTTAATTATTTCCTGACTTCTAATTTTGGTGTTAGTTTGTTCTTTTTCTAGGGCCGTAAGTGTAATGTTAGATTATTATTTATATTATTTTGATGTATGAGCTCAAATGCTTTGAATGTTTCTCTTAGAACTGACTTCATACTGTCCCAGAGATTTTGATATATTGTATTACTATTCTCATTTGCTTCTAGATTTTATTTTTAATTCTGGCATCTCGCTCAGGATAATTTCAGTATGATATGAATTCAAAATCAAGGATAATTTTTTCCTTCTAGCTGTATAGTTAATCCTGTATCATTATTGAAAAGATAACTGTATTAGTCAGCTTTTTATTGCTGTTATCAGAATACTTTGCAAGAACAACTTAGAGGAAGAAAAGTTTATTTTGGCTCATGATTTTATAGGTCTTAGTCCATGGTTGGCTGACTCCATTGATGTGGACCTGAGGTGAGTCAGAACATCATGGCAGGAGGCATGACAGAGGAAAGCTGTCAGCTCCTGGCAGCCAAGAAGCAGAAAGAGAGAGTGAGGAACCCTGGACAAAAATATATCTAAAAGCATGCCCCAGCCACACTCTACCTGCCTACCATTACCATCCAACAATCCATTCAAATTATTAATCTGTCCAATGGTTGAATCCACTTATTAGGTTAAGTTCTCATAATAATTTCACCTCTGAACATTTCCATGTGGTCTAACATGAGCTTTTGGGAAGATACCTCATATCTTCATAACAATCACCTTTTCTTCATTGAAGATCAGTGGATCATTTACCTTAAGTCAGTCTCTCTCTCTTTCTCCCTCCCTCCTTCCTTCTCCTCATATATATGTTTCTAGACTCTTCATTTCATTTGTCTGTTTCTATATCCTTGCCTCAGTATCCTACTGCCTTATAATTACTATGGCTTTGTAGAAATAAGGCACATTGACTGGAAAGGAAGATGTAGAACATCTTTATTAGCAGATTCGTGATCCTGTATACAGAAAAATCTTAAAGTCTATCATAAATGAGCAGAATTTTAAATTGAATTTTGTGAGGATGTAAGGTTCAATAATCATGTACAAAAATAAGCTCTATTTCAATATATAGCAAATAACATTTGGAAACATGAAATAAAATTATTTCATTTAAAAGAACATCAAAAAACCTGAAATACTTGGGGACAAATTTTATAAAAATACTTGCAAGACTTTTACAGTAGAAACGCTAAAGTATTGTTGGGAAAATTAAAGATGTAAATGAACTAAGAGATATAGTCATGCATTGGACAACTAGTGTTGGTTAAACTTTTGTTTCTTAGTTGCTTTACTTCCATAAAAATTTCAGCATGCTTTTTAAAAAGAAATTATGAGCCCATTGTACTAGTCATTTTTTGCATTACACTAACAATACCTAACACAGGACTTATGAAGTAAAGAGAGGTTTATTTTGGCTCATGCTTCTGGAGGATTGAGCTAAAGATTGGGAAGTCCCATTGATTTAGGTCCCTGGTGAGAGCAGCACATCATAGATAAGAGTTCTTGTGAGAGTCAGAGGTCACAACACAGGTCAGAAAGCAGAAGAGAGAGAAAAAGAGACAGGGACTGAGAGGCTCGGCAGGATACCATAATGTCTTTGAAGGGTACAGCCCCCAGGGACTTATGAACCTCTTACTAGGCCCTATTTTCTAAAGGTCCACAGCACTTTCCAGTACCATCATCTTGGAGACAAACTTTTACATATAGATTTTTGGGAGACAACTACCCATATTTAAAGTATAGCACACATTCCAGTATTGATATGAAATGCAAAGTGCTTACTAAAGTAACATTTTTAAAGAATAACAAACTAGTATATCTTATAGTATCTGATTTCAAGAGTTAACTGCAAATTTTATGTAATAAAGACAGTTTAATATTAGTGAAAGGGTAGAAATGGAACCCAATAAGAGCCCCCAGATAGATTCACACCTTTATAGTTTAACAGATTTTCTTTTCTTTTTTTAAAATTTGTTCTAATTAGTCAGATTTTCAATAAAGATGCCAAGGTAACCCTAGAGAATGGATAGTCTATTCAACCAATGATGTTAGGATGAATATATATGTGTTGGGGAAAAGAGTACTGCCTCATGTCCATATATACACTTTGAAATAAATCATTGATCTAAATGTGAAGACTAAAACTGTAAAACTTATAGGAAAATAAAATAGTCCTGACCTTAAAGTTGGTAAATATTTCTGAGGGCACATACACAAAAAATAATAAGCTCCAAAGAAAAAAAAATTATAAATTGGTACTGTGGTTTGAAATGTCTGCTCCAAAACTCCATTGTAACAGCGTTAAGAGGTGGAATATGTAAGTGATAATTAGGTCATGGGGACACCACCCTCATAAATGGATTGAAGATGTTATCATGGAAGTAGGATGAATTATAAAAGGGGGAAATTCAGCCTCCTTCATTTCTCTCTAGTTTGCTCTTCTGCCACATGATATCTTTCATTGTATTGTGATGTAGCAAGAAGGGCCTCACCAAGTGCAACCGAAGGACCTTGTACTTCCCAGCCTCCAGACCCTAAGCTAAATAAACTTCTATTGTTTATAATTCACCTGGAGTCTGTGGTATTCTGTTATAACAGTAGAGAAAGGACTGAGACAGAAAATTGGTACCAAGTAGTGGGGCTGTTGGTATAACAAAAACCTGAAACTCTGGAATTGGCTTTGAAACTGGGTAACAAATAGAAGCTGGAAGAATTTGGAGGATTAGGAAAAGCCCATATTGCTGTGAATGGAGGATTAATAGTTATTCTCAGTGGGGACTCAGAAGAAGCAGAGAGCTATAGGCAAGTCTGAATCTCCTCAGAGATTACTTTAATGGTCATGGTCCAGAATGTTGGTAGAAATATGAACAGTAAAGACCATTCTCTTGAGCTGTCAGGTGGAAATAGGAACAAATATTAGAAAGTGGAGTGAAGGCCATCCTTGTCATATAATTGCAAATAACTTGATGGAATTATGACTGGGTCCTGGGACTTTATGGAATGCAGAATTTAAGAGTGATGAACTAAGATAGCTGGTGGAAGAAATACCTAAGCAACAAAACATTCAGGCTGCATGGGTACTTTTAATCACATATAGTTCAAGGGGAAAGAAATGATTTAAAGATGGAATTAATAAATAAAAGAGAGCAGATGGAAAGATATAGAAAATTCTGTCTAGTCTAAGAAGTCAAAAGGTGTTTTTAGAATACTTAGGGTGTGACCAAGGGAACATTTGCTAAAGAGATTCATATAGATAAAAGGCAGCCAAATATAATTCCTTAAGACATTGAGTAAAAGACTTTGAAGGCATTTCAGAGAATTTCACAGCTACCCTTCCCATCACAGATCCAGAACTCTAGTATTGCAGAGTAGTTTGGGGGATGGGTCTTGGACACTTTACACAGGATCACTGCTAAGGGACTGCTTTGGAATTCTGTTCCCTACATTCTAGCACAGACCTCTTGGTTGCCCTATTCACAGCTCAGCTGAACCCAGGTGCAGGGTGAAAGAATGACTTACAGGCTGAATTTTCTAAAACCACTGACTCTGGGCCTGCAGATACCTGCAGATGCCTGATGGGTAACTAAAAGCCAGATACATCTTGGCATCTCTGCCTCCATTTTGCATCTGTCTTCTTTGTTCTGAGTCCTCTTTTGTAGTCACTTTTAATTCCAGGAACAACAGGTCTGATAGATAAACATCTCATGAGAAGAGCCAAAACTACCCACTAGGCAGTAACAACTTTCTTATCATGTATAAGGTTCAGCCTGACTTAATCTTGAGATAATGATCAACAGAACCACAATTGGACCCAAACTGCTTGACTGTGTATCCTTCTTGTCACTCACTTCTGTTCCTTCCCCTGTATAAACCTGGAGCTCATGTTAGTCCCCCAAACAACAGGTCTGGAATAATTTGAAGTGGATTGGTATTGGTACATCTTTAAATGATCCGGTAGAACTTGGCTAAGAATACATCTGGCCCTGGGCTTTTCTTTGTTGGTAGACTTTTGATGGCATCTTCAATTTCCTTACTTGAAATTTGTCTGTTTAAATTTTCTATATCCTCCTGGTTGAAGTTAGGTAGGTAATTTGTCTCTAGAAATTTATTTGTTCAAGATTTTCTAACTTATTGAAGTTTAAATTTATTTAATTATAAAACATTTCTTTTTATTTGTATATTAATAGTGTCTGTATATTACTAGTATCTGTGGTGATGTTTCTTTTTTTTTGTAAACAAATGGGATACATGTTGTTTCTCTGTACATGGAGTAAAAGCATACCATTTGTGTAATCATAAATTTACATAGGGTAATGTTTGATTCATTCTGTTGTTTTTTCGGTGATGTTTCTTTTAACATGACAGATTTAACAATTTGAGTTATTTCTTTTGGTTGGTTTGGCTAAGAGTTTATCAATTTTTTAAATTCTTTCAAGGATCCAACTTTTTGTTTGGTTGATTTTTTTGAATTCTTCTTTTAATCTGTTTCATTGATTTTGACTGATTTTAATCATTTCCTGTCTTCTGTTGATTTTGGTGTTGGTTTATTCTTTTTCTAGGGCCTTGAGTTGTAATGTTAGATTATTTATTGGTATCTTTTTATTCATTTAATGTATAAGCTGAATACTATGAACTTTTCTCTTAGAACCACCTTCGTCCTGTCTCAGAGATTTTGATATGTTGTATTTCTATTCTCATTTACTTCTAAGTAATTTTTACTTTACCACTGATTTCTTCTGCTATTCATTGATCATTCATTAGTGCATTAGTCTCCAAGTATTAGTTTCTATATTTTATCTTACCATAGATTTCTAATTTCATTCCATTATGATCTAATAGAATACTGAGTATTATCTCTTTTTTGGTATTTGCTAAGAGTTGCCTTGTGGCCTAAAATGTGGTCTATTTTAGACAATGTTCAGATGCTGTTTAGAAGAAAGTGTATTCAGTCATCAATGGATTAAATATTCTATATGTCTGTTAAATGTTAATTATTAATTGTATTTTTTAGTTCTATAGCTTCTTTATTAAGTTTTTGTTTAGAAGATCTAGCTATTGATGATCCTTCTACATACGGACATCTAGTTTTCACAGCATCCATCATTTGTTAAAAAGGCTATCTTCTTCAACATATATTTTTGGCACTTTTGTCAAGTATCTGATGACTGTCACTATGTGGATTGTCTCTCTGTCTTCTATTCCATTGATCTTTGTGTCTATTTTGATGCTAATATCACACTGTTTTTGTTAGTATAGCTCTGTAGTATAATTTGAGATCAGGCATTATGATGTCTCCTGCATTGCTTTTCCTGCTCAGCATTGCTTTTACTATCGTAGGTCTCTTATTCTTCCAAATGAAGTTTAGGACTATTTTTTTTTTCCTAGTGCTATGAAGAATGTCATTGGTATTTTGGTGGAACCTGCTTGAATATATATTGCTTTTGGTAGTAGCTCATGATTTAAACAAAAATCTGTTATATTATATGATTTTCAGGCTGCTAACAAGGTTTATGTTAGTTGATTGACTTAAACACAGAGTTAGATTTCTTGCCCCATTGCAGACAAGGCTTTTGGTTTTTAATTTAGGTAGTTAACTCTTGTACCTAATTTGCTCAATACATTGTGCAGGAGGTTAGAGATGCTTTATTGTTACTAAAGGTGGGGAAAGTCTGTGTAGTTGACTCTAACCCTTAAGCTGGGTTAGCCTGAGTATTCCCATGGACTACTTGGCCTAAGTCCCAGGTAACAACACTAAGTGTTATGATTTGGTGTTGACATACAGACATTTCCTTTTGAACTTGTTCATGTTTTAAAATATTTTGGTATTTCAAAGTTTGGAATGATAAGTATTAAGGGACATACCATCAAGTGCTCAGTTATTTCTATCAGCACAGGATTTAAATTTGTAGTTCCTTCAATAAAGAGTTTAAAAAGAATCAAACTGAATGCAGGACCTGTTCTATGACATGCTGTCATTTCACCTTGGTGAATGATTACAGTCATTTCTTTCACTGGTATGAAGTTATTTTAATAAATATTTAATACTTATATGTTATGTATGCATTAAATATATAATTATTAAAATTATTTAAAACATTGTGATAATATAAAATTTACCTAAATTTGCTGGTTTGTGTATAAATTTAACACATATTAAATGATGAAAGATGTTGGAATTTTGAGACATGATTGTGTAGTCATGATCACTGTTTCTGTTTATGATTCTTTTATGAAATTCACCATCTTTGTTAGTTTAAAAATTATTGGAAGTTATTCAAGATGGCGGAATGGAGGAGGTTGCTTTCCCTCCTGCTCTGTGGATTGAATCCAAGAAAGCAGACAGGCAGTTTTTCAACAAGGTGGGTGAACAACAAAAAGCAGGGTGGGGAATACTTTAAAACTGGGCATTCAAAGCAGATTGGGGACTAAGAAGTTTGGATATAATAAAATAAGGAAAGAAATCCCCAGCTGCAAAGCCGCTGATGCAGCCAGGTCTGAAACACCAGCCAGAGTGGTCCCTCTTTGAGGAAAGTGGAGGGATAAGGGAATTAAAGGAACCTGTATTTTTAGGAGACCTGAGGCATGTCTGGGTACAGAGTGTTTAGAGATCAAGGACACTGTCTGACCAAACTGAAAGGTGTGCTGTACAATATCCTTGTGCAGCAAAGAAGCCACCATCTCTCCAGGCAGCCTGACAAGGACAAAGGGAGGAACCATTTTGCAGCCACAGTATGGGGGCTGGCAGCTAAGGGAGCCAATTCCTGGCAAACCCCAATTTGGCCAGAAATACAGATCCAGAAAACACACACTGAACAACATAGGGTGTGCTTAAGTGGCCAGGAGAAAATCACACATGCATAGAGGTTTACACAGGGGACAGCTGGTCATGGAAACCCACCTGGCTCTACCCTCTCCCTCCAATCTGTCTGCTTGCAGGACTGGTCGGGAGAGACCAGTCTGGCTGGGAATTCAGCAGTGGGGTGTGGGGAGGGGAGATTGAGTTTGGAGACTGAACCCAAGAACAGGAAACTGTGAGTCCTCAGGTAATGTAGGGGACTAAGAATTGGCTTCTCTAAAACATGAGTGGAAACCACGGGAGATCCCTGGAGTACAGTCTTCCTGCAAGGACCAGCAATTACTGGGCCCTGGAGGTGCACTGATTTAAAATCTCTAGACCAACTGGCAATCTGCAAAGAGCCTGAACCCACCTAAGCCTTAACTCTGCCTCCAGGAATTCTACCTATGGGATTACACTACTCACTCCAGTAGTCCAGAGAGTGGAGCGTCACACTCCAGACAACCCTACCTAAAACTGCTGAGAAGAGAAACTGAGAATCTTTTAAACTACAAAGAAAATAATTCTTTTTAACTTTTCATTGAGATTTTTTTTCCTCTTTTTTATTTTTTCCTTAGTTTGTTACCTTAATGGTATGTGGACATTTATATATACTAAAATTTGTTTTTTTCTCTTTTCTGTTCTTTTTGAATCCAGTTATTTTTCATGGATCAGCTTTTTGAGGACTTTTATTTTTAATTTTAAAATTTTTAATTTATATATACATTTTTTTCTCTTACCTGTTTCCCTTGATTCTCTTTCTCTTCTTCTAACGGTCAATCTCTGTTCTCTCTTTCACTCTTCCTTTATTTTTTTTTATTTCTATCTCCTCTCCTCCTCCCTCATAATGATCACATCCTGTATCACTTCTATTTTCTCCCTATCCACCTTTTGAAATTGTAAACCCCTTTGCAAACTTGCTCTTTTAATTGAAAGCAATAACTGATTATATCTCTGTTTATTGTGATAATTAGCATCATAGATGTCATAGTAGGAACTTTTTGGTTTAATGCTTATATTGTTTGTATTGATTGTTATATGTCTCCCCTTAAATGTGAGATACAGGAAACCTTCAGGAACACTATAAGTCCACAAGGTAGAAACTGTACTACCTCGGATCCATACTGCTAGATGAGCAGACACAGATAACATGGAAAAGCAAGAGAACAAATCATCCCAAATAAATCAAAGTACTTCAATAACAGAATATAATGACCCCATGGTGGGTGGAAGAAATGTCAGTGAAGGCATTTAGAATGTGCTTAGTCAAATTGATCTGTGAAATAAAAGATGATGTAAGAAGTGAAATCAGGACAAAACTACAGGAAGTGAAAGATCACTTCAATAAAGATAGATTGTGAAAAAAAAAATCAAGCTGAAATCCTCAAAATGAAGAAATCAGTAAGCCAAATTAAGAATTCAATGGAAAGCATCACCTACAGACTAGATCACTTAGAAGACAGAGTTTTAGGCAATAAAGACAAAATATATAATCTTAAAAACAAAGTTGACTGTGAAGAAAAGATGTTAAGGGATCATGAACAGTGCTTTCAAGAAATATGGGATAATCTAAAAAGACAAAATTTAAGATTTATTGGAATAGATGAAGGCTCAGAAATACAAACCCAAGGAATGCACAATCTTTTCAATGAAATAATATCAGAAAATTTCCCAAACCTAAAAAATGAAATGAAAAATCAAATATAGGAGGCTTATTAGGACCTCAAATACAAAATTACAACATACCTACACCAAGGCACATTATTATGAAAACGACTAGCATATAGAAGGATAGAATTTTAAAGACTGACAGAGTAAAGCAGCAGGTAACCATTAGAGGGAAACCAGTCCAGATCTCAACTGATTTCTCAGCCCAGACCCTCATAGCTTGGAGTTCTTAGACTAATATATACCAAGCTCTGAAAGAAAATGGATGCATTCAAGAATATTATACCCAGCAAATTAAGCTTCAGTATTGATGATGAAATAAAAAACTTCTATGATAAAAAAAAAAGTTAAAAGAATTCACTAGAAAACCTACACTATAAAACATTCCCAATAAAATATTTCATGAAGAAGAAATGAAAAATATAAGTGAAAACCAGTAAAGGGAGGAACTACACTAGAAGAATAGTCAATTAAAGGAGAAATGATTTCAAACTAAAAATTGAAATAAAATGACAGGGAATAAAAATAATTTCTCAATAATAACATTGAATGTAAATGACTTAAGGCCATCAATCAGAAGATACAGACTGACAGATTGAATTAAAAAACAAGACCAACAATATGTTGTCTTCAAGAGACTCAACTTATAGGCAAAGACATCTACAGCCTGAAGATAAAAGGATGAGCAAAAAACTTACTCAAATGGATCTTGTAAACAAGCAGGGGTTTCTATCCTTTTATCAGATAAAGTGAACTTCAAGCCAAAGTTAATCAGAAGGGACAAATAAGGTCATTTCATACTACTTAAGGGAGTTGTACATCAACAAAACAAAACAAAACAATTGTAAATATTTATACCCCAAACAATGGAGCATCTTCATAAATCAAACCAACCCTTCTCAATTTCAGGAATCAAATAGACCACAACACAATAATACTGGGTAACTTTAACTTGGCTCTGTCACCAGTGGATAGATCCTCCAAACAAAAACTAAATAAAGAAGCTGTAGAACTAAAAAATACAATTGATAATTTGGACTTAACAGACATACATAGAATATTTCATCATGACTGAGTACACTTTCTTCTCAGTAGCACCCAGTTCCTTTTCCAATATAGACTATGTTATGTAAGCTATCATGTATGTTGGCATACAATTTACAATTAATATTTAATATTACTATTAACTTAATATATTTTTAGCATCTGTAGGGTTATTTTGATAGCTCCGTTTCCATTGATATTAATTTTTTTTATTTTCTTGCTATTTTCTTAGACTTATTTGATGTTTTTATCAACTCTTAGATATATTATTTCTTCTGTATTTCATGTATTTCTGCTCCTACTCTTTTTTACCTTCCTACTACCAAATCTGAACATAATTTGTTAATCTTGCTTCTTTCTGATACAAGTACTTTAAGTTATAAATGTTCATGTCAGTATTCTTTCATCCCAGATTCTGATATTTTAAGCTTTTATTATCACTTAGTTCAAACCTATTTTTATTTAATTTTCTTGTGCTTTCTTCCTTGATCTGTGAGATATTTCTAAGTGTCATTTAATTTTGAAGGAGTTGACGTGGGGTTGGGGTCCTTTGTATCTTAAGGTGATTGATTTCTAATGTAATAAATCATTCAGGAAATGGTCTCCATGATTTCAAATTTTTAAAAAAGGTAATGGGAATGATTTTTATATTGATTGTATTGGGTACGTATTTCAAATATGTGCAATTTATTGTACTTCAATTTTACCTCAATAAAGCTATGAAAGAATATATATATATTCCTAGCCATATATATTCTTAGCTATATATATAAGAACATCTTGATACATATATATAGCTAAGAATATATGATATATAGCTAAGAAAAAATATACATACATATATATATATATATACCAAGCTACCCTTTTCTTTCTTTCTCTTGCCAATTAATTGCTCTGGCCAAAATTTCAAGTATTATATTGAATAAGAATGGTGAGAATGGACACTCTTGTTTCTGATTCTAGAGGAAATGCTTTCAGTTTTTCCCCTTTCAATATGATGGTGGTTGTGGGTTTGTCATATATAGCATTTATTATGATGAGGCATGATCCTTCTATACCTAGTTTTACTCAGGAATTTTTATCATGAAGGGATGTTGAATTTGTCAAAAGCTTTTTCAGCATCTCTTGACATGATCATGATTTTTTTGTCTTTAATTCTATTCATGAATTCTATTCATTTATTAATTTGAACCATTCTTGCATTCCTGGAATGAAACCAACTTGGTCATGCTGTTTTACCTTTTAATGTATTATTGAATTCTATTTCCAAATATTTTATTGAGAATTTTTATATCTATATTCACCAAGAATATTGGTCTATAATTTTCTTTTGTTCTTGTTGTTGTATTATCAGATTTTGTAGCAGGGTAATACTGCCTTTGTAGAATGATTTTTGAAGGATTTCTTTCCTTTCTATTTTATAGAATAGTTTGATGAGCATTCATGTTAGACCTTCTTAAAAGTCTGGGAAAATTCAGCAGCTAATGTTTCTGGACCTGGGTTTTTCTTTGTTAAGAGACTCTTTATTAGTGATTCAATCTCTTTATATGTTATTGATCTATTTGTTGGGTTTTTTAAAGTATCTTTTTGGCTCAGTTTTAGTAGGTCATATGTGTCTAGAAGTTTGTTCATTTCTTCTAGACTATCTGTGTATTGGAATATACTTTTTCAACATATTTCCTAATGATCCTTTGAATTCCAGTTTTATCTGTTGTAATATTACCTTTATTGGCTCTAATTTTATTTAATTGTTTTCTCTTTCTTTCTTTTGCTTAATATGACTAAGGGTTTGTCAATATTGTTTATCTTTTCAAAGAGCCTACTTGTTTCATCAATCCCTTTGGTTTGTTCTTTTAGTCTCCATTTCATTTATTTTTGCACTGATCTTTATTATTTCCCTCTAGTGATTTCTTGGGGTTACTTTGTTCTGTTTTTCTAAGACCTTGAGATGCATCATTAGGGTATTTATTTGAGGTTTTTTTCTTTTCTTTTTTTTTTTTTATGTAGGCACTCCTACATATAAACTTTTCTCTTAGTGTTGCTTTTACTATATCTCACAGGTTCTGGTATGTTGTTCCCATTTTTATTTGATTCTAGAAATTTTTAAATTTCTTCTCTGATTTATTTAGTGATCCATTGTCCAATGTGTACTGTTCAATCTCCATGTGTTTGAATTATTTCTATACTTGCTGCTGTTGTTGATTTCTTGTTCTTTTTCACTAAGATCTGATAAAATACAAGGAATTATTTCATTTTTGTAAAGTTTGTTAAGACTTGCTTTATAGCCTCACATATAATCTGTGTTTGAAAAAGCTCAATGGACTGATTAAAAAGAATGTTTATTCTCAGTTATTGAATGACATATCCTTTAGATGTCTATTAACTCTACTTGATCTATAGTATAATTTAATTCTGATATTTTTAAAATTTATTTATCTTTGGTCTAGATGACTTATCTGTTGGTGAGAGTAAGTTATTAAAGTCATCTATTATTATTGTTTTGAACCTATATTTCACTTTATGCCCAGCAATGTTTGTTTTATAAAATTGGGTGCTTTATATCCTCTTGAGGAATTGTCCTCTTTATCAGTGTGTAGTTGCCTTTGTCTCTTCTGACTGATTTTGGCATAAAGTCTCTTTGTTGGATAGGAGTACAGCTCTGCCTACTTGCTTTCAGATTCCATTTGTTTGGACTGTCATTTTCCTTCCTGTTTTTTTGTTTTGTTTTGTTTTGTTTTTGTTTTTGGTGCTGGGGATTTAACCCAGGGTCTTGTGCATGGGAGACAAGCACTCTACCTACTGAGCTATATCCCTAGCCCGAGTTTGTACCTTTTAATGGGAAAATTAAGACCATTTACATTCAGGGTTATTATTGAAAGGTGTGTGCTTTTTTTCTGTCATTTTTTTTCCTCATTGTTTTGAATATTCTGTGTTCATTTCTTTCTCTTTTTCATTTTTTTTAATCTCAGAGGTTAGATAGCTTACTGTATTGATAATGAGTCATTCTTTCTTCTCATTTGCTTTTCTAGTCTTCCAGTGAGATTTATTCTTTGCTGTGCTCTCATGATTATGTTTATCTTGTTTCCTCTTTTAGACATAGGATTTCTCTAAGTATCTTTTGTAACGTTGGTTTAGTAGTCATGAATTCCCTTAGTTTATGCCTGTGTTCTAAGGTCTTATCTTTGCTAGGTATAATAATACTAATCTAGGTTGGCAGTTATTTTCGTTAAGGACTTGAAATACATCATTTTATGCTCTCCTGGCCTTTAGAGTTTCTGCTAAGAAATCTGCTGTTATTCTTTAAATATGAGTTGGCACCTCTCTCTTGCAGCTTTTAATAATCTTTCTTTGTTCTGGTCTTTGTACTTTAACTATAATATGTTGTGGAGGGTTCTTTTACTGGACGTGCCTATTTTGAGTTCCAAATGTTTCCTGAACCTGAATGTCTTTGTCTTTCCCAGATTTCTCAGTATTTTCAACTATTTCATTGAATAAATTTTCTATGCATTCAGTCTATAACTCTTCTCCCTTTTCTATTCTGATTATTCACAGAATAATTCACAGATCTTTCAAGGATGTCACAGAATGTTCTTGTTCTTTCTATTCATTTATTCTTTTTTCTTCTTTTTCCTTGCTCCTCCTCCTACTCATTCTTATTCTCCTCCTTCTTTGCATATTTACTATGTGAATGTAAAGCTTTGTCTTTAAGCTCTTATATTCTTCTCTTTGATCTAATTTATTGATTGACCTTTCAATTGAATTTTTCATCTGACTTACTTAGCTTTTTATTTCTAGGTTTTCCATTTTTTTTTTCAAAATTTCTCTGTTTATTGTTCATTTATGTCATACAATGTCTTCCTTAATTTATTTGTATCCTGTTTATTTGTATCCTCTTGGAATTCATTGAGGTTTTTTTTTTTAAATCATTTTTTGAAGTTATTTGGCATTTCACCCACTTTCATATCTTCGGAATCACTTACTAAAGAGTTATGAACTTTAAGGTGTCACATTGCCTTGTTTTCTTCACATTCTGTTCATGCATTGTACATATCTTTTGGGATGGATGACTCTTCACTTTTATGTGAGACCCCTCTTAGTAAGCAGACCTTTCTTGATGATATGCTCTGAGATATCAAATTGTTGTGTCGTGTTGAGTATAATTTCAAGTGGACTTAATTGTATAATGTCCCCCATCACTTCTTTGTTTGTGATTAGTGTGTTTTAAGAAAGCCCGTACTATGTTGGAATCTGAGGGACCCACTTTCTCTGAAGGTTTCACAAGAGTTGGAACCCTATGGTAATTGTGACAGGTGTGGTGTAGATAGCATAGTAAAGGGGTGTCTCCTCTGTATTTATCCCTCCTGTCTCTTGTCAGCACTAGGTGTTCTGAGAGGGTATGGAAGTATCTGATGCTGAGGTCCCTTGTAGGTGTGTGCCCATAACAATTGTTATTTCTCTCTTCTGTTTCTGTGGGGGTGAGTGTCTAGGAGTGGAACTTCTGGTTCCTCTCCCCAGACGTGCCTACTTGGGACCTACTTGTTGGCTGGCGTCTTTTATCTTCCTGACTCTTTAAGTTAAAGTATTCACCAAGACTTCAGTGAAACTAGGTCATAGCTGGAGTAAGGTCCAATTTATTTCAGTTGGGCTAAGGATATAATAGCTCAGCAACAAAATAGCACACTATGCCCAAGGTGCCAGGCACAGTTCCCAGCAACACACAGAAAGAATACAAACTACAGTAATAGTACATAAAAACAAACCAGATAAATAAAGTATGAACCAAATAAAAATAAAAGCCACAATAGCAATAACAACAGAAAAGGGCAAAAATAATATAGAATAAAGCCAGAAGTTATACAGTAATTAAAGGAAGAACAAAGAACAGAAGAAAAGTTTAAGAAAAAGAAAAAAATTTAAAAGAAAAGAGAAAGGTAAAGCAAGAGAAAAGAAAAGGGAAGCAAGAAGACAAGAGAGGAAAAAATTAAATTTTTAAAAAATAAAATGAAAAATAATCAAGAATAATAGAATAAATGGAGGAAACAAAGTGAGTGAAAAATTTCTTCTAACCAAGTTACTTGACTATGCTTGCTTGGGGGTTTTCAGTAGTTGAAACCTGATAGGTAGGGAGTTGGGTTGGGGTAGGTAGTCACAGCTTCGGACTATTGTGACTCCCCTCAGCTGACACCAAATAAGTTGGGGCAGAAAGCAGGATGTTTTTCTCTGGACAGGTAGGAGAATGTTGATGGTAGCAGACTCCTCTCTGGAGGTTTTTAGTGTGTGTACCCAGCATGGGGGATGTCAGAGTCACAGCAAGCCCTCCTTGTAGACTGAGTTTGGATGGATTATCAACTGTGCCATGCAATGTAGACTCACTCCAGAGGTTTTCAGTCTGTACCTCAAGTGGCCTGGCCCTGTTGGGACCACTGTACATCCTTGTCACTGAGAATGTATATGCCCCCTTCGTGTGGGACATATATTCAGCCCAGAGATTTCTAGTCTGTGCACCCAGGTAGTGGCAAACATCCAAACTGCAGCATATCCCAGGTTTGCCTCTGAGTGCAGGGGTGGGGGTGGAGCAGCAGGTAATCAAACCACAGAGTTTTGTGCTGGAGTAGGGATTACCAGGTGGCTTCTACTACAGTTGGCAGAATCACTGACTGCTGCAACCTCCACTTAACCCCATGACAGCACTGTTCCCTGGTATATGAACCTCTTCTGGTTTCACATATTCTCCCAAGCCATGACTGCCTCACGTGTCCATCTTCCATCCAGTCAGTGCAGCAGGATGTCCATAGGGACACTGAATTGTGATTGTTCCAGGTTTTCTGATCCCCAGAGCAGCTTAGTCCCTAGCAGTAAGACCCTTAACAGGATCACTCTTCCTCATTATAGCACTTTGTATACTGAACAATGTAAGGAATTTCTTCTCAAAAACTACCTTGTTGTGCAAAAGGAGTCACTCTTAGACCAAATCCCTGACCTAGATTTAAGGCTTGTAAGAACAGTGGATTTCTTCTGCACTTAAGACTGCCAGACTACTAGGGTTGTTTGTACTTTCTGGCTTTCCTTATACTGTTGTGTGGGTTCCCCGCCTCCAGTCTGGGAGTTGGGGTTGAAGTTGCAAATTGCTTTGAACTTTTTCCATGAGTTTCTTTTCTGATTTGCCAGTCTGCTTAGGTTTTCCATCACCTCTTTGTTGGTTCTCAAGAGTTCTTCCTCTCTCGTCTCAGAATATAGTTTCTCCTTTGTTGCCCTGACTTTTGTCTCCTGCAGGGTCCTGCAAAGGGTACTTCTGTTCCACCATCTTGGCTCCTTTCCTAGGATCATATTGCACAGTTTTCATTAATGAAAACATTTATTAAGAATTATTCAAGTAATTACTTGAGCTTTGTGGTTTCTCAGAAAAATGAATGGTAATGGTTTTGACTTTTTTTATATTGGACCAGAAATTTGAGCAATAGACCTAACACTTATTTCACTATTTTGAAATACTTGGTTTCTAGTAACTGTATTCTACAACCTAGAAGCTCTCTTTACTATTAAAGTTTTTAAAATAAAGTACACAATTTACATGCAGCATTGCTCATTGGGAGTAATTCAGCATGATAATCTTGTTAAATTGCATATCTAAAGATTGTATTAATTATGAAATTGTTACCACTTTTTTAAAACTTAAAGTGTAACTGTTGTTATTAGAGTAAACTTACTCTCATATATGTGCCTGTATTTGTTAATATTAGTATTAGTATTAGTGTTTATTGTTAAACTGTAGAAACTATAGAAAAATTTAAGTGGATTTTTTTCAATTAAATGTGTTAGCATAAGGATATATAATTAAACACATTATATGTTTATTTTTTCTTTGTTTTAGAAAGACATTTTCTGGTAGCCATTGTTTTGTTTGATTTCAAGTGACTGCTATTAATGTTGTAATTATAGATTGATTTAACTTGCTTTACTATGTTTTTTATCTTTGATTTGCCAAGAACTTCAGTTGATTGTGTGGAAATGTAAGCCTTTGTGTGCAGGAATATGTCATTGCATCAGAACTTGGCACCATATGAATCTTAAGAAAACAGGCTGTTTGTTCCCTGCAGAAACTATGCTATGAGCTGACTTAGTTTTATATTGTGTTCTGTGCTAGATTAAGTGATTTGATTTAGTTTGGTTTAAGGCAAAACGTCTCAGTATATTTTATAAAATCCTGGTATGTTATTAGCTCTCTGAAAATAATACTAGTTTTAAGATTTTGCTTTTTGTTTGTTTGTTTTAAACTAGTATGCCACACCATATTCATTCTCAAGTGCCATTTGCAACTCTCTTTGAAGACTGTTGTAATATTCAAAATAGTATATTGTTTTGCCTCCAAATTTTTTAAATGTTTAAAAATTTTTAAAACATGTTTGAAACACTAGATATTTATTTTCTCTTGATGTTCTTTAATGATTGCATTAGTGTTACTGAGAGAAAAAAATATTAATAGGAGACACACACACACACACACACACACACACACACACACACACACTTATAAGGAATTGATTCATGCATTCATGGAGGCTAACAAGTCCCAAGATCTGCAGTCAGCAAGAAGGTGACCCTGGAGAGTGAGAGTTTAGTTCCATTCCAGATCAGAAGGTCTGAGACCCAGGAATGCTAATGATGTAATTTCTACTGAAGAGTAACAGAATTGAGCCCCCAAACAGAAGATATTTCAGAATCCTAGTGCTGGAAAGAAGTAATATCTCATCCCACGGCAGTCAGACAGGAGAAATTTCTATTCATGGTAGGGAGGGATCAGTCTACTGATCCACTGATCTACTTATCCAGATACATCCTCACAACACTCCTAGAATAATGCTTGACCAAATAGCAGAGAACCCTGTGATGCACTCAAGTTGACACACAAAATTACCTGTCACAATGACTTTCAATGGTGGTAAATAGGTAGGTTGGTTTTTTGCTTTTTGTTTTTTTGGTAATGATTTCTTAATCACTAAAGGGTATACCAAAGAGGAATTATCTGTGACAGAGATATAATATTCATAATATAGAATAATTTATTTTCATCATAAATTTTTAAAATTTTCAACTCCTGAACTCAGACTATTATAAATGGTTCCTAATTGAACTAAGAAATGTGGTTCTAAGAAACATTTGCTTAATTCTCAGAAACCCTTTCATACATCTTAAACTTCTCTCTTCAAAAAAAAATCTTGCTATGTATATTAGTTTATTTAGAGATCTTTCACTCAAACCAAACAGGTGAGCAAATAACCAAAAGAAAGTGTAATTATAAAAGATTATAAGGAAAAATACATTTTCCAATTTCAAGAGAATCATAAAGATCACTTCCTTTCTATTCATTTGGGATCTCTGTCATTATATGATGTCCTCAAGTTTTCCCGTTAAACTACTAGGTAATTTACAAATATTTTATTATTCAAAGAAATGTAATACAGGCACATGATAAAAAGAAAGTTATGCATATAGATTTAAAATAAATGTTCCTTATTTTCTCAGTTTGTCCACCTCAACTCTAAGAATAGTTTCCTATGTATCCATCTAGAAAAAAAATTAATAGACCTATTAAATCATATATATCAAGTATAATTATAACATTATTTTCTGGTTTATTTATCCATGTTTTATAGGAAATTTATTCATCTTTTCCATCTTACTCATCTTTTTATGGTTCATTCAATGTAGCTATTTTAAAAATATTTATTAAAAAAATCATCTATACATAGCACGTGTGTCTCTTGCATTTATGGTATAAGCCATATGGGTTTACTATATGAGTGAACCACTTTTTATTTGATGAGTTCTTTATTGGATATTTTATGTTAGTGCTATTTTCCATCTACCATCTCTTCCTCTACCTGTCCATCCACACATTTGCCAAATTTATGCTGAGTACTTCTTTTGTGCCACACATTTTTCTGGGGATACAAAGAGAAGAAAATCAAGGATCCTGTTTACATGAAACTTTCATGTACAAAGTTGCCTGAGATACATTGAAAACAAAGAGATAAAACCTAAACAAATCAATTTTGTAAAGGCAGTAGCATATACAGTACAATGAGAAGAGTTTCTACTTTAGATAGGATGACCATCCAAAACTTTTTTGAAGAAGACTTTTGAGCAAGGTCTGAATGATGAGAAAAAATAGTTGAGAGATCTGGGGACAATTATAAGCAGAGACTAGCAAGTGTAATAGCCCGAGGCAAGAATAAGTTTGGTGTGTTAGAGGAACAGAAAGAAGTTCAGAATAACAGAGCATAAGTGAATATTTGCTCTTAAAAATAATATTCCAAAAATTTTGGCTTCAGTGAATCTTTGTATATAAAAATATTTTTAAAAATATTTCTGTAAATGTTTTTAGTTTTGGAACTGTGGAGTCAAATAGTATATGCATATTCAGTTTTGATATCTATGGTGCAGGGCTTCTTTCATTCCATGTTCTTTCTCCTTCAACCTTCTCTTGCTTTTCCAGCTTTGAGGAAATTCATTTGCTGGAACCTGGCAGGGGTGGGCACATTATGTGAAAGGAAATCTTTTTGGGAAAGAATGTACCAAGGACTGTAAATGCTTGAGAGACTTTTATATATTAGGAAGAAAATCCAACAGTAGAATATAAATTTATATCATATATGTCGTGTTAAGTAACATTTGACTGTCTGAAAGATAGTGCTCTCCTTTGACCATTTAATAAAACTATTTAAACTCAGAAATAATCAACCTTTCTCAACCTAGAAAATGTAAATTTCAAGTTTTTTAGTTATAGTTAGATACAGTGCAGTATTATAAGTGATTCCTAGTTTGATACTTGGATGCAACTCACACAAATTTGTGATTAAGTTAAGGGAATTTAAAGAAAAAAAAATGCCATCAGCCAAAACCATCCAAAACTCTTTGTTAGAGTGTGACTTTCATGCAGTATGAGTTTTAAAATAGTTTTCTAAATCCTGGATGCTGGTACTTTGGGGAATAAATCCCAGTTTTAAATGCTTCTCTATGAAAAGGCATTATTTAATTTTAAAGGATAAATTACTTATGATTTCTTAAACAAATTAGAAATGTTAGATTGGTCAAAGAACAAATTTTGTTTCATGAGGTATTTTAATGCCCGATAAACAAAGAATGTCAGGTCACATTTGAAAGCATAGAGCTGTTTTTTAAAATTTTTTCAATCTACATTGTTTTGATTGGTGAATATAGGAAACTGTCAGATATATTGAGCTTGTCATGTGCCAAGAGAGAGAAGGACATAACCAATTTGCTTAATTTATTTTTCTTCTCTTCTACATAAAAATATTTACTATCTTTGAGGATTAAAAATAACTTAAAGGAATGATGTTAGGAATCTGTGATGGAGAGTATTTTGATTTAACAGATGCTACTCTGATATGTAATGTTAGTTATATTAGAGTTTTTTTTTAAATGTAAGTAATCTTCTCCAGTACAACTTATAAACAAATTTTAGTTGGAAATAGATTTTATTTTGCTTTTTGAATCTGGTATAGATTAGTAATAATAAAGCAATTACATTTGATCTATAATGATTAAGCAGCCCAGTTTCTCTCACAAAGTCAACTAGTTTTAATGTGAATATATTCTTTTTTACTGAAAATTAAGTTCTTGATATCAAATCTTTATAAGGACAGGAATTAGTATATTATTAGCCCTAATCCGTTGTCCTTAAAAGGATAGAAGTGTAAAATATGTTGCATGTTTACAGAAATATATTCCTATTATAATATGTAGATATGAGTTTTAATTGTTTGGATCATTAAAACATCTAATTTTTGCCTAAGAATATGCAAATGTGCCATTAAATCTGTTTTTTAAGATTTTTCCAGTTTAATGTCTGAATCCAAATTCATAAAGAGTTGGAAAAATGAGATGTCTGAGCTATAGGATTCACAGGGATTTCATATGAAGCCTATTTAATCAGGATAACACGGTTATTAATATTCATAATGTCAGCTGGAACACAAATGACAGACTATGGGGCCTAAAAATTTTACTTGGTGAATTTATTAAAAGTAGCTTAAAAAATTAATGGAATTTAAGTAAAGTTGGTGAATATGAAAATCTTGTGTTAGCAGAAAAAAATCTCTATTAGAACTTTCTTTAAGATCATTTTACATTGATGTCTTTTGACAGATTTCATTGGTACTTAAAGAAGAAAGATGCATGAATGGTCATTTAAGAGGATTTAAACACATTGGCACATTAATTTTTACATGAATAATAAGTACTTTCCAAAAGCAATTAACTTACAGTGTACAAGATATGAATTGAAAAATAAGACTCTGACATCAAGGGCAAAGCAAATGTGCTGTACATTTTAAACTTAGTGACAGGACTTTTTAATATTTTGATTTATTTTATTTTTATAATTTGCACAGGATATGACTTAGAATATGGTTATATTAATACATTTGAAAGCAAATTAGAAGGGCATTAATTTAATGCTCTCTTCCTCCCAGTATTGGTATAGTGTTAAGCATTATCTTCTCCAAACCATTTGCATTTATTGAAGAAGTAAACATTTGTTGTGCTAATTGCAGTATTTTATTAGAGAACATGTTCAATGCTTTAGAAAGGCAAAGGGATGATGCTAATTAGGTTTAGTGGTACAAATACATGTTTTAACACAGATTTATTGATTATAGCATTACTTAAAGGTATAATAAACTTCTGAAAGTTCAGTGTGAAAAGTTAAGGACCATGTGACTAGTAGACAAGTATATTTGTCCTGAATTTTAGCCTAAGAAAGTAAAAAGTTGGGGATGCTATGAGACCAGCACAAATTTTATGTTGGACAGAGCTTATTACTTTTTACATTTTAAAATATGCTTATATGCAAGTTATACCAGTATTTAATCTTTTTGTTTTTATTACTGGAGTTCATTCAGAATAACTAATTTTATAGAGTATTCTGTGAAATCAATAATTTTGTTTACATCTTTAATGCAAATTTTATTGCTAGTGAAAACATAGCTAGTTATTATGAGTAGAAGTCTAATTAGGCCTTGCTGTTGAGAGATCATAGGTGTTCACTGGCCATCCAGATGGGTACTAGAAGGTTCATTTGCACTCTGTTTAGGAGTTGTCTAGTATGTTTTAAAACTCAGAACTTTATTGGAAAAAGCATTAACTTAATGTATGTCTATAAATTATCATAGATTTGTACTATATGGAATGGAATCCAATCAATATAGTAGTTATTATTATTTGTTCTAGCTGCTTTTAGGTTTCATTGAATTTTTTAGTTTTGACCCCAATGTATTCAACTATATGCCCAGGAGAGGGCAGCATTTTACTATGTCAAGCTCATAAAAGAATTTGCCCTGCTTAGACTGTCAATGTTTCTTGTAATTACTCCCAGTATATTTGTTGCTTGCTTATGAATTAACTTGCATTTATGGAACTAAATCATTCCAATCATTTAATTACACCTGAGGAGCTGAACTATAATTGCTTGCTTCCAACTAGGATCTGATATGGCTTGAGCAGTATTAATTTGGTGTTTACTTTTCTGAGTGCTAAAAGCATTAAAATGATTGTGCAATGGGATTACATTTTACTAATTGCTGGCATTCATTAGCTGGGTAAATGATGAGGAAGAGTGACTGTATATTGCAGAGGGATAAAATTATGGTTTTAAATAGTATATTACTAAGCACATTAAAGCCTGTAAGACATGTTTTAAAATACTCCAGAGGTTATTAAAGACTGTATTTTCTACATGTCTTGCTATATGAATCTCTTATTAAAATACTGCAATTATTATTAACCTTTTTGGGCAATATGTAGGGAAATGGCTTCATTGACTAGAACATATTTCTTTGATATTAATAACTTCCTATATTTTCAACTAATCCAAAAGTAAATGAGGAACTTAGAAAAAGATTGCCAACTCCAGATCAACATATTTAGAGAAAATTGGAAAAGGAGAAGCTTACTACAGCTTTATTTGAGGACTTTTTAAAGAACGCTGAGTTCTACCTGTGAGGCAAATCTAATTTTATTCGCTTTAAAGCAAGCCAAAAACAAAACAAGAAATGTACATAGCTTTTACTGTGTTTACTATGAAAACAAGTGCAACAGAGAAATACCAATACTTTTACAGGTTAATGATTTGATTTGTTTTATTTAAAAATTACAATAACAATATTAAATTGCTTTTAAAAGTGTTTAATATTTTATATGAATATATGCATACCAAGCTCAGATTAATAAATTTGAAATATTTGGTGCAAGAAATAATAGTTGGAGAAGTTTTAAGTTAAATAAATTTAAATGTTCTGTAATCAAAGCAGCAAAAAGGTCTAAAAACATAATGAACTATATTTATGAAAATATAACTGTGAAGAATAAAACTTTTTTCTGAGAAAAAGACTTTATTTCAGCTGCTGAAATAGAGTTAATTTTCCTGTTGTAAATGTTTTAAAGAACCATTTATCCTGTTAATTCTGTGTTAAACAAAGGTAAGGTTTAGGTGTGTTCTTATATATTGTTTTAAGTTTATTTATCTAGAGTTGGCTTTATTTTAGCTTCAGTCTTGGAGTGAAAATCAGAGACATTGCCAGAGCAAACAAGAACAGAAGTACAAATGGAGGACTGGTCAAAAGGTAAGGACTTTTAAGGTATTAATACCAAGCCCCAGGTGTTGTGGCAGTTCAAGGCACTGAATGAAGTGTGTTTGTTCTAACCAATATGTTGGAAGCCAGCATGCACACATACAAACATATGTGCATTGCACATGTGTACACACTGTGTGCACATGCACACACACACACACACACACACACACACAAAGCATACCCACACAAAGAGAGCCATATATTACAAAAGAGACCCAAAGCCCAGAAAAACATATATACACATGCATACAAATAAAGAGATAAACATAAAAAAGATATTGAGAGGAAGAGGGAAAAAGATGCACAGGGAAATAAAAACAAACATACAAAAAGAGAAGACAGTGACAGAGAGAGAGAGAGAGAGAGAGAGAGATACGGTTACAGAGGCACACTCAGAGAAAAAGACATGGGAGGGGATGTAATTAAAGATGAAGACACAGAGAGACCCAAACATGTATGGAGGCACATAGAAAGAAACACAAACAGACTCAAAGAAAAAATGATACCAGAATAACAGACACATGAGAAGACAGATGTACAGTGAGAGGGAGAGAGGAAAAATAAGACACACAGAACTAGAAGCACAGGCATACACACAGATAAACATAGAAAAGAGACTCTCAGGCAAAAACATGCATAGTGGAAGAGTGAACACAAATACCCCTCCCCCCTCACACACACACACAGAAACAGACTGGGACACATAGATTAGGAGACATATGTAGAAACAGTCACATCTTGAGACATACCCAGAGGCACTTCAAGAGGGAAAGGGTCAGACGGAGCAAGTGAGATCTGCAGAGACATGAAATATGTAGAGATGTACAGATGGAGACAGAGATTCTCTGAGACAGAGACAAAGAGAGACACAGCTTCAAAGAGACAGACAGAAGCAGATACAGTTATACATGGACCCAGGAACACAGCCTAAGAGGCAGAACAATCATAGACAGAAACAGTTTGAAAGTCCTTCCAAACTCATATTCTGAGAGCCTCCAATAGACAGATGAGTGGTAGTACATACAAGCAACATCTGTATGGAACAGGGAAAAAAAGGATTTAAAATGTGTTATGGTAAAATGTTGAAAATTTGGAACTCTTGGAAAATGAATCATTTGAACATAATACATATAGTTGAAAACTTAAATCTTTATGTACTTCTTTTTCATTCCTTCTCAATTTTATAATTTAAAATATAGGATTCTTAATAATGTACTGTACAGTCTTCCCTTTTTTTGTCCCCTCCGCCCCATAGGGCTCTTTTCCTCACCATATATTCAGGAACATTATTCCTTGTTCTGGAAGTTTAAAGGCTCTTTGGGGTATTGTTTTATAGTCATTATGTCGAATTGGTTGATTGCTTATTTTTTCCTGAGGTATCAAGATATTATGCTTTCTAAGTACTTTTTTCTGAATTCTGCATTTGTTTTTGTTTTCCATATAAAAACTTACATGAACACATATATAATTTGTATAAACCATGTTGCTGTTAATGCTACTATTAGGTAATTTCTTTTCTTACTTGGGACTCTGGGCTGTTTGTTACGAATTTAACATCCAGATGACTTATTGAATTGTGTGTAAAGTAGTAGTACATAATATCCGAGTAAGGTGATTAAAGGTTCTTAATGCAAGTTAGTAGTTTTTTAGTGTGACACTTAATTTTGACCAGCTCTCTTTATGTATGTGACATTTAATTTTGACCGACTCTCTTTATATTCAAGTTTGTGATAAGAATACACTGGTGTATGTTTGGAAACTAATTTTTATTTGTTTTAGATATTTTTCTTCTTCTTCTTTTTTTTCTTGCCAGTACTGGGGATCAAACTCAGGGCCTCATGCATGCAAGCCCCCTACCACTGAGCAGCATCCCTAGCTCAGTATTTTTATTTTTTTATGCAAGTAGGCAAGCAACAAAAAGCAGGAGCTCAAAAAGCATTCTCCTCAATTTATGTACAAGATAAGAAAAAGTAAGCAAATTGTGATGCACCGGTTGTTTATCATCCCTATTCACAGGTCATATTGCTATGAAAATCATATTGTTCAAATTAGAGACCAAAAGGGCATTTAAGGAGCCAAAGGAATTAATTTTTAATGTATCAAAAGAACTGAAAGACAAGGAGGAATTGCTTCTCATAATTGTAAATAACCAAAAAAGATGTCAAGGAAGGAGGTGCTGAAGTTCTGGGATACTTATGGAAAGAAAGGTTTTAGAGTTGAAGACATAGATACCTATGTAGTTTGCAGGAGGCACAGACCCCAGCAGATGTGACTAAAACATTATTAAGAGAATTTACATTTTTATAGGCATTTTTACATTGGAAATAGAAATACATTCTTTTTTATTAGAGGATATTAATAAATATTAAAATCATACAGGTAAATAATATTTTTTGAGTATTTCCATAACTGGTTATGTTTCATCAGTAGATTCTCACATTGTCATCTCCTTGATACCAGGGTTTGTGGGATTTATTTAAAGCACAGATTGCTTCTTAGTTCTGTCTTACACTTAGATTTATTGTCCACTTTAACAATTAATTTTAATATTATTTTACTGTATTTTAAGAAATTGAGCTAAATAAAACTTGCATTACACAGATGTACCTTTGCTTTGTCTTATATTTCATTATAAGGAGGGCTTAAGTAACCATTCTTTTAGTGGCCTTACTGTGAAAAACATTATTGAAATATTTTAATTGCAAACAGTTGATAAGATAGATAATGTAACAGATACAACCATTTATGTTTTTATTTGATTCAATTATAGATATCTTGGAAAATGTAGAACCAAGGTTGTTAGATAGAATTGGTGAAACATAAAATGTGTCCAACTTTCTTTAAAGAACTTGAAAACAACACTGACTCAATGTATATTTTCAGTCAATAGAAGCAGTAGAAGTGTGAATAAATTTGTGTTGCCACATGGGCATTGCTACCAATAATGTTTTGCCATTTTGTGAAAACTTTGTTTCAGCTTTCTCTTTTATCTTCTTTTAAGAAACAAAATGTCACAATCAAAGGAGTTTATGTAAAGTCAACGCTTAGAAAGAACAACTTGGCTTATGATTAATTGCTTAGCCCTCTTTAGCACTCACACTTAGCCCTTTCATATGTGTGGATTCCACATCCTAGAATTCAACCAATTGTAGATGGGAAATATGTGGAAATAAAAATTGTTTCTGTACTAAACATGTACAGATTTTTTCCCTTGTCATTATTCCCCAAACAATACAGTATATCAGCTATTTACATAGTATTAGGTATTTTAAGTAATCTAGAGATGATTTAAAGTATGTGGAAGGATTCTAAGGAGGTTATATGCAAATTCTGTGCCAGGTTTTTATAAGGGACTTAAGCATCTACAGATTTTGATATCTGTGGGGTTCCTGGTACCAGTTCCTCATGGATACCAAAGACAATTGTATTCATTTACTTAACTGTGTAAGAAAAAAGGCATGGAGGTCAGAAAGCTCGTATGAATAATTATTTGGAATAATGTAGATTACTGAATATTTCTTATATTAATTTTGGTAGTTTTATTAGTGGAAATGTAGTCTAGTGGTTTTATGCTATACAATAATCCTTAGGAGATAGTTTAGGTACTATTCATAGATAAATGCGTGCATCTGCCGTAAGTATATATAATTATAATAATATAGGTTGAAATGAGGGCTAGATACCAGTTAAATTTAGAAAATTGTGAGATACTTATTTAAATTTAGAACCTTTAGGGGTCAGTGTTCCCTAAGAAAGGTTAAAAAAGGTTACCATGCCTACCAAAATTAAATATTAAATCTGCTGTCTTTTAACTATTTTTTATTAATTGAAATTAAGGAATGATGAGAGTCACACAGCTTGAAGAAGCATTAGACAAAAACCTTTTAATGAACTTCTTTCATATTGTTAAGTTTATTATTTAAGGAATCATTTATTATACATTTTAAAACCCAGTAGTTATTTTTACTTTTATGTATTTTAATTTTGATGTGAATCACATATTTTTAAACTAATTGGCCTTTAAAGTTAAAGTGAGCATTATTCTAAGTCAGGATTCTTTGTACTCATGAAACAAGGTGTAAAACCTCTTCTAAAACTGCCTGTGTTAGTAGAATCCTTACATGTTGCAATTTATTGAAGCTCAGTAAATATCTTGAAAAATCTTATATTACTAAATTTAAATAAAACACAACTATCATTCTCTTTATTCTAGAATTGGACTAGCAACTGTCTTTTATAGTCATGATTCTTATGGTTTTACTACAAAATAAATAACCAAAATAATTTTTTCTAATAAATAAAATTCAACAAAAGGTAACTTATAAGTGCTTTGTTAGTTTCTTATTAAATCAGAATACTGTTGATTCATGCTTAGCCTTTTAAATCTGTACCACCATCTACTTCTTTTATTCATTCATCTTTCTCTCTTTTTGCAAGGTATTTAGTATTTTAAATTTGTTCATCTGTTATTCTGCAATGAAATTATAACTCAAACTGTTGCATGATTTACAAACTTTTATAAGACTAGACAACTAAAGAAATACTCTAGAAAAACATCTATGATGCTTTTAAATGTCACTGATTATTTTGATGAAAATATGATTGTAGAATCTCAATTGTTTTTCACAAACTTGTTTAAGGCAGAGAGGAAGGAAATAGATGATTTAGAATGGACATTCATTTAAAATGATAATTGGTAGAAAAAAATTACTCTGGTAGAATTATGATCAGGAACTTATTGATACTGAAGATTTTGAACCGCTCTAGATAACTATCAGTAGTAAATTATATTTAATAACAGTAAGTAATGGCATGTTTTCCCTAAATCATAATGTAATTAGTAGTTACCAGTTTTTAGCTTATTTCCTATATTTGAAAGTAGAAGGTGAACTGCACTGGAAAATCAATCCATTTAATAATTTCAATGAAGTATTATGATAGAAACAAACAGGTTTTAGAGCTGGATAGATCTTTTAATTTTCCACTTACTATCCACCTGGACTTGGGTACAAGTTTCATAACTCTTTGCAAGCCTGAGTTTTCTTGTGGGGAAATGGAGAGATACTTCCTTTGGAACTAATGTGAAGATTAGATTTGACGTATGGTAAGACCCTACTACAATGTCTGAGACAGGAAATGAATTAATATATTTCTCATAGAGTAATTATTTTCACTAATGTGATGGTTGTAGTGATTACAAAGACTGACAAAAGGATCTTTAAATAATGATGGTTGTTGTCTTATTCTTTCCAGTTATGGAAGTAAAGTGTATTAAAGTTTCAAAAGTATTAGGAAATATTAACTTCATTATTTGATATGGTTATCAGTTTAATAAGTCTGTTCTCTTCAAACATAATATTCAGAGTATCTTTAGAAATTTGGTTTTTCGAAGAGGTATAGTTTATGTTTATATATTTGGTAGAATGTAATATAGAATCAGTAATATTCCTTTAGGGTAACATAATTTTGGCTGTATTTTAAAAAATTCTAATTGCAGTAAAACCCTTGAGACTAGTGATGTCACAGACTGCCTTTTCCTTTTGGCAAGTGTGAATTTAAAGTTGTATTTTAAATTTTTCATATGCCCTAGAGGGGTTGAAAAAATAAAATGCCTGAGATTTGATTAAATTTACTATTTAGCTCCATAGTACCTAGATTAATAGAGTGCTAGTGGCTTCTCATACATGACCATCTAGAATATTTGAGAGTGGTGGTAGGGTCCTGGCAGCTGGCCAACAAGAATTGATTCGTTTCCTGGGGAAATTCTGAGGCTATTCCTAGAATAATGATGCAGGTTGTACTCTTTTATTAAATTTTTTCTTTTATTTTAAATAGGTTTATTAAAATCGGATTCTGGGTTTCTTTATTATTTAAGCTTACCATGAATGATTCTGTTATTACTCTTGGTCTCAGTAGAAAAATGGAATGAAAAAACAAAAAATAATTACAAGGGCAACTTAATTTTCTAGCTGGTTATATAATATTTGTTACGAACTGTGTTTTAGATGTAATTGCTGATATGAATACTTCACATTGGTGAATTTATGCCATATATTTCTTTTAAAAATTAGCTTTAGGTAGTATTTTTAGAATACTTCATGGTTCACAGCAAAATTGAGAGAAAACTCCAGAGTTCCCTTATTCACCTTCCCCCATAATGCACCATCTCCCTCACCATCAAAATTCCACATCATCATGGTACATTTGTTACAGTCCATGAACTTACCCATAAATTCTTAATATGGGAAAAGTTTGTAAGATGATAGGAATCAATCTTTATTTCACCCTTCCCTTCCCTTCTCTTTCCTTTCCTCCCTTCCCACCTTCCTTCCCCAAATTTAAAGTGTTCTGAATCTGTTCAGGCTATAGTTCTTTATGTGAAATTCTCAGTGTATTTTTGATCTTCCATTTTATAGAAATGATCATTACTAAGAATGAACATAAAATGATAATTTTTATTTTAATAGAACCTTCTCTCATTCTATTCTATTGGTATGACTCTTTTTTTGTAGAACCTGTGACTTACTTTTTTGGTTCAAAGGTATATCAACTCCACTTATACAAGCACTTTCAAATTTATTTTTGTCATAGAATATGAAGTGCTTTTTAGAAATAGGAAAAACTACTGGAATTTACCAAAAGTCTTTTTGCTTCATTTAAAATTCTTTTTCCATGGGATTCTGTGCTATTCAATAAATATCCTCATTCATTTTCACTTACGGGCTTGTAGAACAGAATATTTCCTGGAATGTGTACCACACAAATCTTAATATTATAATATTAAATCTTTAACTTTCTAGAAATTGGAATTTCAGTTTATATAAAATCACGGTTGTGGTCTCTTAATATGATTACTATAAAATTCAAAGCATTGGCATTTTTTTGTTTTAGAAGATAAGTATACACTAGAATATAGGGTGAATTTAAGGCTATTTGCAGAGTCAATCGGTCCTGGTTGATTGTAAAGCAAGACTGATGTGACTTCCTGGATTTAAAGGTATTCATAATGCTTTTCAAGAAATGTTTCCTAAATGCCAAAATTATATATTTTAGGATTTATTTTCTCCCTGCTTTTTGGTTATAAATAAATCTAGTAGAAAAAAAAATTTTTTTTGGAGGATTTCACTAAATACCTCAACTTTTAGTTGTTTGGCTTCTATCATGTAGGGCATTATTATCTTTGGGGGAGAGTATTATATACTATTTTTCTTTGTGTTTTGCTTATTGTAGGGAATGTGAAAAGGCAAAAAACAAATCAGCTTCAAATTTTTAAAATTGGTTAAGTACATTATCTCATAGTTTCAGTGATTGGATTAAAAATATTCTAAGGGCCTGGGGTATAGCTGAGTGGACAATAGGTCAGCTCACAGTACGCCCCCCAAAAAATCTTTTGTAATTTTTTGGGTGAAATTGATAATTCTTTGTCAAATGGGAAAATTTTACTGATAAAATGGCAAGGTAAAAATCATTGTTTTTAAAAATCATATTTTGACTTTCACATTTATTTTTTGAATGATTCGTTTTTATATATAACATCTTAATATTTTAAAATTGGCGTACTAATGGGTAAAAAGTAAAAACTAAGCATTTTATACTGATAAAATTATACTTGGTGCATAGAAATTATAGTATAAGCTTTTGCTATTTCAGTATTTTTTAAATTAACAATTAAATCCTCCTTTTTAATACAATCTTGCTGTCTGTACCTAATATAATTTGATAACTAACATAACTAACAATGTTCATTGATTTGAGCATTTTTAGTAAAAAAATATAATCAAGTTAAACACAAATACCACTTATTTCTTTTTTTAATTAATATCCTCCCTTACCTTGGAAAATTAAAAATTTTAAATTAATATCAGTCTTCAGCAGATTGGAATGTAAGTAGAGTTTATTTAGCTTAGTTATTAGTAGAGTTTATTTAGTTTCTTTGAACCAACGAATATGTGGAAAGAAATATGATAGGAAATACAGAACAAATATGTAGTACTTAAATTTTCAGGTTTATATACAGATTCTTAAGCTTTGGAATGTGAAGTAACATATTCTATATCCTTTCCCCAGATTACTGTAAGTTTGAAGAAATTGTAATTTGAAAGAACCCTGTTTTTAAATAGATGATTTATAAATTTTTATTAGAACCCAACTTTGTAAAATGTAAAGTCTGAAGCCACAAACTCAGTTACTTTTAGAAGTTGAAAGTTAGAAAAAAAAAAAAAAAAAAAAGCCACAGTTCAGCAAAGCTGATTGTTTCTTTTCAGAACCCTTTATTGCCTGTGTTTTATAATCATCCAATATAGTATTTAAGACAAGGACAAGGGTACATTAGTCCAGGTAAGAAGAGCAAAGACCAAAAGAAAATTTTTTTTTCATTAAAAAAGGGAGTCCTCGATCTCATGAGAATGCAGTGGAAAGTAACATTAGAGACTTCCTCTGCATTTTTAATAGGTCATTTGCTAGCTGAGATGTTCTGTATTCGCCCTTTATTACCTTTTTTCTTTTTAAAAGTCTGTACCCTTCCCCCAAGTCATTTGAAATGAACACATTATCAAAAAACAAATTTACTTTTCTGAGACTTTTTTAATTTCAGGCTAATGCTTTTTAAAAAGTTTTAAATGCCAACTCCAACCAGGGACTGATGATGGTATAGTGTAATGGACGAACAAGGTTCTAGTTCCGAAGTCACAGTTGACTAATGAAATAACACCTCTACCTTTTCCTCTTATGCTTTTTTTTTGACAAGTGGTGAATTTGAATAAAACATATCATTTGCATAGAAAGTTATGTAATGATGCCATATAGAGTATAATGATTTCCTAAAACCTTGTATTTAAAGTAACCTGAATTACAATGAGAGATAAACAGAATATTTACCCATCCCTTATGAGCTGCTGCTGATATGTAAATTTATTCTTCTACTTTGCACAAATATACTTTTGAGCTACTGCTTAAACACTTTGAGGTCCTTAGTCAAACAGTTTTAATGATGCCTCCAATATTATGAAAGTGTGACATTTGATGAATGTCTCATATAGTTTTGATATCTGGGCACATGTCAACAAAAAAAATTGAGCATTGGTTTGTCATGCAACACCTAGATAATTTATAATTTTACTGTTTATATCCATCTTGACATTTTTTATCTGCCAAAGGCAGGTTTCATTTGGAATCTTAATCTGAGATTTATTTGGTGGATCTGGAAATCATAGCTAGGGTTCCCACAGGAAATGGTCCATCTACCAACAGATTAAATGGCAGTCCTGCAGTTGTTAGGGGAGCTCTGCATTTAACACACATGCATACTCATTCAGTCAGCACTGTGGAGAAAAATTAAAGTAGTAACCCAGGTTTAGGAACAATGTAGCTAAAAAGTCCCATATTTGCAGAATGACAAAGGGTTATATAGCAGCATTTCATTTTATTATTCGTGCTTGAATTTCTTGTTTGCTTTGTTGAGTCTGCTGACGAATACTAATAAATGCCTGCAACAATCCAGACGAGAGATGCCTGGCAACAAAGCTATGCGGTGGACCTCCCTGATCTTCTCCAGTTCACAACCTGACCTTTTGAAAAATTGGCTGGGCTAAGCTGCAGAATTTGGGTGTAATGGTTATTGTTAACTCCAGCTTTAGGATTTATTAATTTGTGTGATCAAGACTTACCTATACTTCAAAGTTTCAAAAGACCAAACACAATCATCCATCCATTAGAACTAACATTATGTTTCAGTGATTCCTGCTTAGTGTCTGACTGGTGATTCTTCTGCTTTGTTTTCTGAATCTAAAGATGTTCTTAAACAAAATGAAAGACACATATAAAGAGCATCTTTTTTTTTTCCCCTCTTAACACTACTGGAAAATTTGTCTTCCATAAATGATTTATGAAATTGTTGAGTTCATAGACAATTGTTGTATGTTTGTACTTAAATAAAAATATGTACTTATTAAACCTATTTTACTTGCAGTTGTAGAAATTTAACTTGCTCGGTTCATTTATATTTTTAATTACTTTATAAATTATCCTAATGATAGGAAAACCTGAGAAGGCTACAAAGATTAGAAATCTCTTATAAAGAGCCAGATCACTCATGTCACTGGGAAAGAAAAAGAATAAAGATTTACTGTTATGTTAATTAAATTTTAGGATAGTTTTCATAATCATTTCAACCTAAATAATGCTTTTAATATTTTAAATCAGGTAATATAAGTTTTACAGAACTTCAGCTTATGTGATATGTTCATAAGTAACTAGTTAGTCTAAACATTAGACTATACTATTTTACTGTGTTCATTGCCTTCATGTAGTAGGATGTTGAAACTGAATATTTTTAAACATTATGATAGAATTTCAAAAAATGTTTATATCCTTTTAGTAGTTCTTAAACAGATATCTGAACTTTTTCCCATCAGAATAAATATTGTGTTCATGACTGTTTTAGACATGGAGAGATGAACAAAAACTTTTTAAAAATTTGGAGTAGTACCACCATTTTACATAGGTTTTTAAATAATAAAACAACACACTTCCAGTAGAGCAAATGGGGTACATCGTTGTTGGATTATTATAATCAGAGATAAAATCACCTCACCACTTCTTTTGATTTCTGTGTTTATCTAGATATACAATCACATATAGGAGTACAAAGGATACAGTTTATTTTACCTGACCCTAATGTCCAAATAAACAAGTTATATGGTATTGACAGGATTCTTGATTTTCTGGCTTTACAAACCTTTGTAAAAGATTATTTCAATCTCTTATACCTACATCTAGTCTCTACTCTCCCATGTTTTCTATTTCCCTTCAATATATTTACAATGTGCCTTATTAGAACTGTATCTGTGCTATTCAGAATGGTAACCACTAGCCACAGGTGGCTAATCTAACCTGAGATCTGCTATCAGTACAGGAAAGAATTGTAAAATTTCTCAAAATGATTTTTATATTACATGTTAACAGAAAAAATAGTTTTTTTATTTCTTGTTTAACATACTTACTAGAAAATATGAAATTATATGAATAACTTGCACAATATATCTCAGAATTGTACTGATCTGGATGACTGAGCATATCACTAGGATCATTCCCATTCTGCCACCAGCATTTGGTTAATTCTTCGAAAGTGTTACTCTTGCCTGCCTCCCTGACACTTTTTTCATCTCACCTGAGAGCTAATGCACTTTTTTTGTTGTTTGTTTACCTTAACATTCTGTTTGGCACCAAATTAATTCTAAATAGGTATTAAATATTAAGTATTCATTTTAATGCTTGTTTGCTGTACATGTATCTTTTAAATGATATATCAGTATTTGCTTTTGTTAACTCATTTTATTTCAGTGAATTAAACAATCTAATATATCTATTGATATTTTTCTGTTTTAGGAAGATGAGTGTATTGGAAGCTTACAACCAAATAAAAAAGGGCGGGGGAGAAATATAAAAATAAGACCGTAAGCTGTAGAGACTACATCTATGTAATTCTTCTATTATGTGTCTAACAACATGTTGGTGATTAACTTAGTGATGAGATTTAAAAATAGACGAAACAAAAAGATATGTTACAATTGCATTTTTGATGTTAATGGAGACAGCCTAGCAGTATAGTGGCAGTCTTTATGAAGGATATTAAGTATGCAGAAAACCTGAAATGAAAATTATAGTTTTGTTTATCTTATTCCCATTGAAGCCAGAAAAACAAAGCCCTGAAAGAGTTGGTGTACAGTATCCAAGTAACAAGTTTGCATTTTTTAAGACAAAGGTCAAAAATTACCTAATTTCCTGAGATTTCTAAATTAGATTTCTCTGAAGGATAGCAGACTGTGATCTACTTGCTGTGATCTTGATTATAATTAAAAATATCATGCGCTAATATAGAGAATACTAAAATTATGTAACAGAATTATGCAATTTAGAGTTATCATTTACCTGTCTTGAGATTGAATTCATAGAAACAAACTTTCTACAGGACTGAGTTTTCTTTCAGAATTTTTCCCTATATCTGAATTTTTAAATTTCAAAATATTATTACTTCTTATATACTAATTTTACAATCTCATGCTTTATTAAAATAATGTGTTAATTACAAATTTTAACCTTCTTAAGTATTTCCTTTTGTTGTTTGTTATTGAATTAGATATCATTTATTTTCCATTTCCATGTCTTCTGAATATTTTAATAAGAAAATATTATATAAGGTTTCTGAAAGATTTTTCCACATATTTGCTGGCATTTCCTGAAAGAAAACAATAAATATATAAATAATAGCTTGGCTTCTTAGGATAGTCCTTCTGATTTTAGCTGCATAACCATATGCTAACCATGAACCATAAAGAAGTTTGTTTGGGAAATTTGAGAAATTTTTTAAAATGGAAGTTGGAGTGATAAGACAATAGATGTCTTTCTTGCTTTTATTGTTAATATTGAGAGAAATTAATTAAAGATATAACTTGAATTTAAAATTCAAATATGATCCAGAGAGTGTGTTATGTACCTCATAGAATGATTAGGAGAAATCCAAATAGTGAAACTTTTAGCAAAGCAGATTTAAAGATAATATTTAACATTTATTGTGTGTTCTGTGCTGATAATTTTCCAAGAGATATTTAATTTAAATAATAATAGTCCTCATAGCTTCCTTTTGAGGCCAATGTTGTTACATTGTACTTTTATTAATAGGGGAACTGCTGGAAGGTTAAATAATGTGCTAAACATTATACAGCTGTGTTATGGAGTCAGCATTCAAGCCCTGTAGTCTGTCTTCACAACCTCTGCACTGACTGTGGTTCTGCATGGAAAGTCTAAATGTATCAGTGTTGTGGTAGTTTGACCACTTAGTCAATTTTTGCTTTGTACACACTCATAGTAGGTGGGATCACTATGATATGACATATGTCTGATGCGCTTTTCTACTTCTATTTTGTTTGGGGAATAAAAACATATAATATGCATCTATGTTGAAAACTAATCCTCTATTCTACAAAAGAAGGAGATAGTTTGAAATATTTAGTATAAGAAATAATTTTTGAATGGATGGATGAATGGAGACAGGCAGAACTATATTTAAATTAAAGAATTATTAGAAATCAGTAAACCCCACTAGTTGATAACTGTTGTTCTTATTAATTTGAAACTAATGTTCATTTTTAAGGAGTTCTTAATTATCCAGAAATTTTTTTTTATTTAAAATGTAGGACTACTATAGTAATTAACATATTGCATTAAGTTTACAATTTCAGAGTAAAAGCTGTGGTCATCAACAGTATAGGAAAGAGAAGCAATGTGCATTAGGTTATTAGGTTTTTCTTCTTTATGTATTTATAAAATCAAATGCTAAGGTGTAAGTAATACACCTCCCTCCGCCAAAAAAAAAAAAAAAAAAAAAAAAAAAAAAAGAATGTAAAGTAGTGACCAATTGCATTTAAAGTGTCAGAGAGCACATTAACACATTATTTCCATTATGGTTCATTTTAGATATAAATGTGCCTAACTAACACCTTCATTTTAAGAGGTAAAAGATCCATTTATTTGAATGTATTTGTCCATATTACTTCTATCCCCTTGTCTCTTTCTGTCCCTGAGTTCTCAGGTAGCTGGGATGTTGCTATTCTGAGTAACCCGGTAGATCCCTAGAGACAATTCTAGCTCAACCACTCTGAAGAAACAGCTCTGTAAACAGTATTGACCCCCCAGGGGACCATCAAATCCGTTTACACAGATACCAGTTGTCACAAACTATTTACAAAGCCAGGCAGAACAGAATTTCCCAGCCTCTAAGAATCCCTATTTGATTCTAGCCACCTCTTTACTTCTGTATAATAGTCATGAAATAAAGGTTATTTTTGGCCAATAGTCATTATTTCTTGGGTAGCATCAATTTAACTGAATATATTATACATTAATGTGTAATTGGAGAATTGAACTTAATGGGGGATCTTGAAGCTTTCTTTTCTAGGATAGGAAATAGTATCATTACTGTTAATTTTCTAGACTTAGGAATTGAGGATTTAACATTAGCATTGAGTTGACAGGACTGACATCTCCAGAAGTAAAGGAAGAATTCATTAGATTACAAAAATGATCCCTTGAAAACAGCATGAAAGTCACTAGAGATGGGATCTTCAAACTGTATAATGCAGCTAGCATACACACATATTAAATACTAAATTTAAAAAAAGTTTCACCAATCCACCTGATTTTTTCAGATGAATAACTCTAGCAATAGCTATTGGTGTCATTTTAGAGGAATACCTGGTAGTAGTATTCATATCATTTTTAGATACAGTGTGATTTTTCATGGCAATGATAGCATTAGATACACTAATAACAAATTTGGGGAAGCATATTTTGACACAATTGAATTCTCATATCCAAATAAAAAAGTGTGCCTACGGAAGAGCAAATAAAGGAATTGATGTAGTCATGAAAATTTTCCATTTTAAATCTCAGTAAAAGAAAATCAGACTTCATGGACTTAAGAATTATGAAGAGATTAATTTTTCTCTGAATTCATAGGGAGAAATGAATTTAAATAATATTCAGTTGTTCAGAATGATAGATCAGTTAACAATGACCTTGATAAACACAGATGTGGATTACTAAAGAGTATTTTCAAACCAAGTGAGAGAAATAGAAGAATCAATAGAATGGTTTTAAGTTTTCATCTGCCAAGAGATAAGTTTAAATCAGAAGTGGATATCTGTCTTTTTGTTTAACATTTATCTTTGAAATTGACGAGTGTGCAATGCAGTCCTTAACTTCACTTTTGTGGCATTTTATTAGCTTACACATTTATATTTCTGTACACAGTTCTTTCAGAATTAAAGAGACAATACAAATAAGTTCAGCTGAAGTTTTTAGTAGCTTCATTCCAGTATCATTTCTTAAAGCTCTTTCTCCTGGGTTGAAGATTTTAGGAAAAATAATTAAAGATTGAATTTAGAATTACTAAGTGTCATCTTCTTCTCTTGGTTGGAGTAAGTACTAATTTAGAAGTTGTATATAAATTGAGTTTCAAATAAGGTAAAGAAAATTTGTCAAAATTTAAGATGATAGAGCAATACTTTGAAATTTTTCCTGAAAGGTCAAAGAGTATCACACTTGCTGCTTACTCTCCAGTGACTCAAAAAAGAAAATGTGGGCATAGGTAGATAAGGAAACACAAATTTAAAGTGAGTATGATAAAATGTTAATATTTGCAAAACTGGGAAAAAGTATATAGGAATTCTTTGTACTGATTTTGAAATTTTTTAATAAGACTATTTAAAAATAAAAGATAAAAAGACTATTCTCTGTCATCAATTTTGTCGAGACTCTCATCTGTGTTTCACATTTTCTATCTGTAGTCTTTGAAGACTCATATGTCTGGCTCCCATTTCTACTTCCCATTTTGTGCCATTTTTCTGGATGCCTTCATTTCCTTCAAAGGACACTTTCAGCACACTGATCCCTTGGTGTCCTCTTCTCCAAGCACCTTAACTTACCAGTCTGTTTAATCAACCCATTTCCAAATGAACTGCATCTTGGACTTTGTCCTTACCTGTTTCTTATTTTAGAACTCTTTTCTCCTTATCATATCTTGTTCTTCAATACAAGAAATACCACTGTTTTTCCCAAATCTTTTCCTTCTCTTTATTCATTCCTGTTTTTCTTTTGTTCTTAGAGTCTATCAATGTTCTTTTCTTTGTTGACTATGCTTATTTAACTCATCTCTTTGGCAGTTCATTACTTTGCATATTCCCACACATCCTTTTTGAAGCAAATACCTTTATGAGGTCCTCTAGAGTCTTCCAGTTGAACATTAGTATGTCTAACGTATACTCTAAAGCTTTTGCCTAGAGCTTGTTACATTTTGTTCATAACATTGAATCAGTTTGCTGTCATCATTGATCTATAAAGTCCTTGAGGGAAGTGTCTGTTTCTTATATTTGTTTTCACAGTACCTATCACAGGACGTGTGATGTTTTTGGGTGTTCCTGAATAAGGAAATTATTTTGAAAGGTCAAATGTAATACTTGCATAGGATACTGCAGTATGGCAGAGAGGAAGAACATTGAAAACTTTGAGAGGATTTAACAGTAGTTTGCTAATACTTGCCAAAATGGTTAAAAAAAAAAAAAAAGGAAAATTTTATAAATCAGCCTCTTTTACTCTAAAGTAAAATTAAATTCTTAGTAGAAAAATATGGATATTCTGATTTGCAGAGCAGACTTCAGCTGTCTGATGAGTAGTTCAAATTGGGAATCTAAAAGCTTTTATTACTGTACAAAATTAGAAATACCCAGAAATAGTCAGATTCAAATCATGCCCACAGGTTCTTTTAAAAAATTAAACATTTCAAATATTCACCTTTAAAACATCTTAAAATTGGGCTGGGGAGATAGCTCAATTGATAGAGTGCTTGCTTTGCAAGCACAAGTCCCTGGGTTCGATCCCCAGCACCGCAAAAAAAAAAAAAAAAAAAAAAAAAAAAAATCTTAAAATCCAGAAGTGTCAGAAATTGTTGCATTTTTAAAAAATAACCTTTCAAGGGGTTCTATTTACTAAGATCCAGAAGGGATCAAAAGAGACCTCTTATTGGTAAGTTTTCATGTCTTCTTTAAGACTTTGAAGAAGATAGCCCAGGTACAGGTGAAATAATGGTGAAGAAAGAGAGCTGTAAAACTATTAAGCAAATACCAAATATAGATATCAGGAATTGGGTAAGGGAAACCCCGGTTAGGAATAAAAGACTGAAAGCAGAAAGATCCTAACTAAACCTAGAAGTACAGAGGGGAGAAAGTGGAACAAGTTTAGATAATGGTAAATTTGATCTCAACCAGGTCAAAGAGTCAGGACTGAAGAGTCTGAAGCAGTTTCTGTGGTATTATTGCAGGGAAAAGGGATTTTATGTAGTTGGTAGTAGTCCATGGGCCATCCTGTTTCCTCTAGGATAGTATTTGGCCCTTATAGTTTTTTATGATATGTCTCTGGGGATCATTTTTGTTATTTTGATATTGCTTTCAATAACTATAATTCTTTTTCATTGAGTTAATTATATAGATATACAGTAGTGTTAGAAAATACGGTTCATTATTGCTATAAAGGATTTCCTTAGTTCCATTTATAAAATTCCCTCCTTCAGATTTTGAGGATTCCATTCTAATACTAGCATATCCTAGAAAAACAGGATGGTGAATGAACATCTAAAGCAAATCAGGTAAGAGTTTTGAGATGTCAAAAGCTGGCAAGTGATCTCCAGTTACAAGATTTCTGTTCCTAAAGTTTAAACAGGATATAATGAAAAAAAGTCCTACCTACCCCACAATATATAATTATGATAGTATATTCTCTCTTCGAATACATTCCCTCAACGTGGAATCAAAAGTAATTTGTCAAAAACCAATGATTTCTAATCTACTTCTAGCTACCATTAAAAACAAAATCCAGACTTGAAGTAACTGGCTATACCTAACAGGCTATTTATTTAGAATAAATACTTTGTTGCAAGTATCTTATTTGTAAGTGTTTCTATTTTCTTCTTATTCTAAAACTACCCTTTTTTGCCTCAAAAGGATTTTAAGTTTGATGCTTTAGAGAAGGCATCACCAGAAAGGAGCTGCGATTCATGTGCTTCTTAAAGTTAAGAATTATTTCTGATGAATTAGTAAAGTACTAATTAACAATCAATGTTAGACCTGCTCTTCTGATTTACTAGTAAAAATTTGTTTTCTATGTATGTGTGTACGATTTTTCCCAAAAAACTTTTTGTTATATCATTAAGTATAGATTATTCTTTTGAAATAATTATTATTTACTAAGTACAACTTAAAAAAACTTTTTCGTGAGATAGCCAAGTGTTACAAAGTAGATTGCCTTGTATATATAGCACATTTCTGATAAAATGGAGGATAGATGTGACTCTCTTATGTCCATTTTAATGTTATAGTGATGATTATAAAAGTAATAGCTAACATTTATTGTTGTAATTTAGTACTAGGGCAATTACTTTATATGTGTTAACTTAGTCCTCTCAACAACTCAGTAAAGTGTTGTTATGTTTGTATTTTACAAACAGAAAGCTGAGACAGGAATGGGTTAAATAACTCATCCAATGCTGTACCCTTAGCAAAACTGCAATTCTAACCTAGTCTGATACTGGAATTTCATGCATAGTATTACCTCACTGTAATCATTAATTTATTGTATCCTATTTTGAGAGATCTTAATAATATCTGTGGTTCAGTGTTTCTTAACAGCAAACATATCAAGGAATTATCTGGGGAGATTTAAAAGTAGGGACGATCAGGGCATGGTGGTGTGCACCTGTAATCCTAGTGGCTCCGGAGGCTGAGGCAGGAGGATCACAGGTTCGAAGCCAGCCTCTGCAAATTAATGAAGCTCTAAGCAACTTAGAGAGACCCTGTCTCAAAAAGTGCTGGATTCAGTAGTTTAGCCCCCTGGGGGTCAATATGCCATGGTACCAAAAAAAAAAAGTAGGGATAAAGTCATATCCACTAGGTTCTAGGTCCCTATTCTGAACTTTGGATTCTTAAAAACTCCTTGTTATTCTTACATTTAGACAAGAGTGTAAACCACTATCCTAAATGTCTTTTGACTGTGAAAATGGAAATATGAATGGCAGGCACCACACTATTCATGTTTATCTTATTACAGTAAGACTAGGAAAGTATGCATTTCAAGTATGAAAAAAATATTCATTTGAATAATTTTTAACATTTAGTTATGACATTTAATATAATGTTTGTTTCATTTGTTTACACACAGATATAACCCACGTTTATCTTGAACAAGAGAGTATTGGGAAAAATAAAAGTACACAGCTAGATGAGCAACTCACTATGAATTCTGAGGGAAGCATGCATCAAAAATCCAGTGAATTAGCTAATGAAGTCACATATGAGGACCCTGAAATGCCAGGACAGAAATCTAGGAATTTCCAGGTCTTCAGCCCTTACCCAGATGATGAGACATCTGAAAAATGCAAGTGAGTTCTGTCAACCTTAGGTCTAGAAAGTAAAAATTGGGAGAACTTTTCTTCATATGTATACACACACACACACACACACACACACACACACACACTTTGTGTGTGTGAGCTGAATTTGAAATATTATTAACTTATGAGAATGCGGGGGTATGTGACAATGTTTTGTGTTGTGTCTGTGATTTGATGAAATGGGTCTAAAGAGCTAAGTGTAAATGCACAAGGTGAGTTTGAAGGAATGCAATGAGGTTTTATTCCTCATTCAACTTTATTTTCTATGCCTTTCATTATGAATGTGGAAATGACTGTTAGATTGCTATAAATGGGATATTACTCTTCAAACCTAAACTGGCAGTTCTAGGACAAATTAAGCCCAAAGATGCTTTGGTTTTGGTTAGCATTCTTTTTCATTTAAATGAATATGAATGCTTTTAAAAAGTTCTTCCGGGCTGGGGAGATAGCTCAGTTGGTAAAGTGCTTGCCTTACAAGCACAGGCCCTGGGTTCGATCCCCAGTACCTCAAAAACAAAAAAACAAAACAAAACAAAACAAAAAAAAAAAGTTCTTCCACTCTACTGTTTACCTTCCTTCTTATTTATGTCCTATAGCTTTTACCCGTCCACTTTGTCTCATGAAGGAATTTGAGTTTGTGATTCCTTTGACTTTTACCAATAAGATTAAAGTATTTTGATAATTAGTCACGTGCTATGAAAATATTGTTAGATTAAAAAATTCAATGATATTGTATTTTCAGTCTAAAAATCTATTTTCTAGAATACTATTTTAACAGAGTTTGGCATAGAAATTGCTATTTCTATTTACTTGCAAGTATTCAGTAGATATATTAGTGACATTTACACATAATGAAATAGATACTATGTTGATTCGTACCTGTTTCTTAGATCACTTCTTAATGAGGTACAATTTGGGATGTTTTACCAGGTAGAGGCAAGAATGAATGAAAAAGGAATAAATATTTATATGACCACATGGGGAAAACAAATAGTAGAGCTTGGGCAAAAGCCAGATTGAGTGCTCTGGTATAATTGTAACAGGAGATATATGGAAAATACTATTACACTGAATGTCCTAAGCCTCACTGCTAAATTTCTTCTTAATGACTTCATATTTATCTGTGCTTACAAATTTATATAATGCCTTCAAAAAACAATCCATATCTTTTCCCTTCCCTTCCTTTATACTACTCAATTATAAGTTCATACTCTTCTCAAATAGCATATAAAATGTCAGAACACTTTCATTACTTAAATGTTACAGGAATAGGTTTTTATTTTAAAGTTTTGATTTAATAATGAAGTATGATACTCTTTTCCCCAAAATAAAAAAATTACTTGACTATTGTTCCCATTTTTAGGAAGCAAGACATTTAACTAGAATCCCAACCTATAATACAAATTGTAATAATATTTAGAGCCTCTAAAACCTAAACCAAAATAATATTTATAGCCTCTGAAACCTGAATTCTTTTATCAGATATACTCAACCATGAGTCTTGGGTGTTACTAAGTGCTTTCCATAAATTTATAATTGATAGATTGGCAACTCTTTATGAGATTATGTCCTTTCTTTTTTATCTATAATATTCTCTTAAGTGCATTAAAAGAGAGATTTAAACATGGGTACCATCACCTATTATTAAAACTAAATTTGTCTCCATTTGAAGTATAAAATTTATAGATCCTGTAATATATTGTTTAATGGTTTTCTTTATTGCAGAATTATGGAACATAGAAAGAATGAATTGCATTATGAATATATGATTCCTTATCATGTTACTCCAGACCTAAATAAAGAGACTACAGTAGCATTCTTCTAAAAGAATTGGATTTTCTCAGAAACAGCAATAAAAAGGTATAATACAGTAAGCCTGATCATTGTAAAATATACTTTCAGCTGTTGACCTTCTAAATTTTCTTTGTTGCCCATCATTTTTCAGTTTTATTATGTACCTGAAATAATACAGTACACAATAGTTGTGTACTTTATGTCACCATATCTTGTCATCATGGTGTAGCTGAGTCAAGTCATTGGCCATGAAAATAGCATTTTTTGTTTTTCTGCCTTGCTGGTCTGATATCATTTTGTTTTTCATAAATTTTGGGTACCTTATGTAGGTACCTAAAAAAAGATTAAGTTTCTACCACAATAAAACTTTCAGCATTGTGAAGAATGAGAAATATTATAAAGCTGTTTCTTTACTTTCTTTTCTTCTTTATTTTTATTAGTATATGTGCCCTATACTTCACCCCAATGTAATTGAACATTATAATAGCAAGACCTGCTGATATTTTCATTCACTTTGTTTTATCCTGTTGTCCAATTTGTCTTATCATGTTTTTATTTTTTTATTGATTCTTATCTAGTTATATTCTTCTGAGCGCTAAATAATGTTAATAAATAATGTTCATTTACTGTACCTTAAAAAAAAAAACTTTACATGCTTTTCTGATCTAAATATTCTCACTGTTTGACCTAACCAAACCAATACATGATGTTAGGAATGTTGATCATGTCTAAAGGAAAATGATACAAATGACAAAAGCCTAGTGAGGAATTAAAAATAAGAAACATTTAGAAGACTTCTTATATGAAAGCATGAGACATTTTCTGTACTTTGATTTATCAATTGTTACATACCAATTGTGAGTCTGATACCAGTGCTGACTTGAAAGGAATATGACAAGGTAGCAGATTTGTATCAGATATTAAGATTATTATCTTAATTAATTTTGTTTCAAAATATTGGAATTACTAAGAGAAGCTGTAAAACTGAACCATCCATTAATTTATTAGGAGTGTCCCATCCAAATCTTTTGCATTAAGACAAAAAAACAGGTGAGATTGCTTCTAGTAGTTTTTCGATTTTTTTTTTTCTGGGGGGGGTTCCAGGGATTAAACTCAGGGGCACTCGACCTCTGAGCCACATCCTCAGCCCTATTTTGTATTTTATTTAGAGACAGGGTCTCACTGCTTAGCGCCTTGTTTTTGCCAAGGCTGGTTTTGAACTCACAATCCTTCTGCCTCAGTCTCCTGAGCAGCTGTAATTATAGGCATGGGCCACCGTGCCCATTCAGTAGTTATTTTTATAATGATGCTGTTCCTCTTAGTTTTATCTACACACAAATTAAGTATGTAATAGAATGTTTTATAATTATGATTACAGGTAATCATTACTTTATAAAATATCTTGCAACCTTATTTTTTTTTACCCTGGAGTTCATATATTTAGACAATTGAATGTAATATTATATAAAGGTTTAAGAAAAAATCAAAATTTTACTTTGGAATTAATCATATATCTAGAAGACATTTTCAAATGTTTTTATTAGTACATTGTAATTATACGTAACAGTGGGCTTCATTTTGAGAAGACATTTTCTAGATAAGAATCTGTATTTTTTTTAATGTGTTTTAGCTTCAAGAAAAACTGAATGAAGAGGATAAAGAACAGAGAAAATTAAAGCTTAAACTGGAACTCCAAGAGAAAGCAACGGAAGCTAAAATTGCTGAAAAGGCAGCAGGTATAGTAGATGAGTGTTATCATACAGCCTGAAGAATCACATACGTGGTTATTATATGATGTGTCTTAGTACTAGCATACTGCCTTATTTGCCAAAGGTGGAAAGCTCTTTTTTTTTTTTTTTGGCTGCTTAGAAAATAGGTGGCTTTAACATCCTGGTACTGGTATTAGTGAGAGCTTTACCTGTATTCATACTGATTTGGGCATTAAATGCATTGTTAACACCATGTCAATCCAATCACAAAAAGGTTGTTTGTTTTGTTGGAAGGGCCTGAACAAACAAGGGGAAATAATGATTACCAGTGCCTCTACCTTTCAACCAGCAGTTCAAATACCACTTATTGTTTTAGCTCGTTGAGAGGAAATACTTCTCCTTCATGTGAAGATACTCATATATTCATTACAAAGAAAACCTACATTTGATTCAAAAAATCCGTTTTGTGCAATTAATAAGTTAACATCTGATGATATAGATGATGATAAGAGATAATGTTTTCCCTGAGATTCAAGTGACAGGTTGCCACAGTTTAATGTTATAAATGACTGCCTTAAATTTATTTTTGGAGTCTGTCTTTATTCACAGGTCTTTTCAAAGGGAAAATTTTTTATCATATCTGTGATATGTTACAGATTGAGCAAATGATTCTAAAAATCTGTGATATCCATGTATATGTCAGTTTGGCTCTTTCCCCCATACTGTTTTCATGTGTTAAGAAATTTCACAAAATAGTAGATGTCAGCATTCACTGGCATTTTGGAGAGCACTAATTTAACATTTTTACATCAGTTGTAATGAATTTTTAAAAATAATTTATTTCGTGATTAGTTTGAGGTCATAATTATGCTTTATAAGCCACCTAACTTGGTTACATATGTAAAAGAATCATGGTATTTAAGGTCAGATATATGATTAATTTAGTACAGTCTGTCTTCAAAATATTATTTTGGAAAACAGAATTAAACATCATAAAGATATAACCAAGGGCTGGGGAGATAGCTCAGTTGGTAGAGTGCTTGCCTTGCAAGCACAACGCCCTGGGTTCGATCCCCAGTACCGCCAAAAAAAAAAAAAAAAAGATACAACCAAGATGACCATGAATATTAATATCAATAATTCAAGTATAAGTTTAGAATGATTTATAAATTTCCTGGCTTTTTATAATCAAATACACACATATACAAATATACACACTATTAGGATGGTATTGTATACGGATAGTATGCTTGTTTAGACATAAAAATTTAACTTTTCGTGTATCTTACAGAAGTAATTGAATATTTCGGGGTATTAAAACATGAGAATTATGAGCATAGCATATAATTCCTGGAGTAATCATTAAACAATTAATGTTGTATAATATAGCTAAGCATGTCCTTCAAATATTTATTGATATATTTAAGGATTCCCCTTGATTGAACATTTGAATCATTCCTGCATAAAATGGAGAAAATTTGATTACTGTATAATTCTTATTAATCACAAAACAATCTAGTTAAGAGATGTGTCCCCCAAAAAAGTGTCCAAACACAAAGTGGTAAAAGTGAAACAAAACAAAAATCCTTCAAAGTTTTTCAAAGTATTAATTTTCAACTAGATTTTTGTTTATGTTTCACTTCTATCTTATTTAAGAAACATCTTTTACTTGTAACATTAAAGGGGATTATTAGTGTTATGTCAAATTTTAATAATAGTGAATTGCTTAAAAATCCACTATTTTGAAACTGAAAAATTTAGTCTATTAGTGAACTCATTTTTCATTAAATGTATAGTAACAGTGTTAAAGCCAGGAACAGTGGCACATAACTATAGTACCAGTGGCTCAGGAGGCTGAGGCAGAAGGATAGAAAGTTCAAAGCCAACCTCAGCAACTTAGCAAGGCCCTTAGTGAGACCCTGTCTCAAAATAAAAAATAAAAAAAGTGCTGGGGATATAACTCAGTGTTAAAGTGCCACTGGATTCAATTCCTACAGAAAAAAAAATATATATGTAATATATATTTATATAGTATGTATTATATTTCATATTATAAATATCTATCACATATTTATGTACTATATAAATATATATAAACATTTTTTAAAATTTTAGTTATACATATTCATTTTGACTAATTCATAAATGCATTAATATAATTCTCTTCATTTATTTTTTTGAACATTACACTTACTTCTATTTGTTCTTTTTATTTGTACATGACAGTAGGATGTATTTTGACATATCATACATACATAGAGTATAACTTCCCATTCTTGTGGTTGTACATAATGTGGAGTTACAATGTTTGTGCATTCATATATGAACAAAAGAAATTTAAATCTTCAGGACTATCCCCTTCTCTCCTATCCTCCCTCTCCCTATCACCTTCCTCTACCCCAGTGATCTTAAGTAAGTTTATCTTCTACCTGATCTGTACCAAGTACACTCAAAAAGCAAAACATAACAGAAACAACCATGTTAGTATCTTAGTAGAAATAGGAACAGTATAGAACTATGATTACATGGCACAGATTCTGTTTCTTATAACAGATAGTTCACATAAATACAAATGTTTGTTTCTATCACAACTTCTTATATTCAAAGTAAAAAGTGTATTTGACAAAGTATATTATGAATATGCACACTAAGTAATGCACTTAAGCAAAATATATTTAAAAACATCAAACTATTCCACAATAAAACAATTGTAAAAAATGTCTGAGCTAAATATTGGAAATAGCATACCAAAATATATGACAGTAGAGATTTTTAAAAAGTGTTAAAATATGATGGAAATAGTAGACATTTCCCTACAGTATGTAAAATAAAGATTTGTATGTAAGGATGTTCACATAGCTTTAGTTACCATAGCAAGAGAATCAAAAACAACTAACAATAAGAAAATTGTTATAGCACATTTATGCTGTGAGACTTCCCAAAGAATATTGGATGATATGCAAAAAATCTTCTTAACTTAGTGTTAAATGGAAGCTATAAGGGGAAAACTTTATTTATAATACAATTTTGTTAAAAGAAATGATATTTATACTTGTCTCTTATGTAAAACGAGAGAGAAGTTTTGGTAGTATTTAAATGGAACTACTGGTTCGGTGAATGGTTTCTTTTTCAGGTTTTATACAGTGAACGTATACTAGATTTAATTTAGTTACAGGAAAAGTAAATATGACTTCTAAAAGATGTGATTTAAAAAAAATATTTGCACCCTAATGTTAAAAAAATTCCTGTGATGGCTTTGAGACATGACGATCATAAAACCAAAGTTTTATGAAAACCATATGATGTCTATGATCCAGTCTTGGCATTTTACTCATGCAGGTTTTTGGTCTTTCAGATTCCCTCCATATTTATTTTTCCATCGGTATGTGTATCATGTAATTTATGTGAATATTAGTCCATCTTTTCTTCCCAACTGACTGTTTAATTTATAAGACTAAGAATCTGGTACAGTTAAACCACATAAAAGAAAATGTGTCCAGTTCTCCTTAGGCGTTTTGATACAACTGGGAAGACCAAAAGCTTTGGAGTCACTCCCAGGTTCAATTCACAACTTTAATACTAAATATTGAGTGTATGCCTTTGAATGAGTTTCTTAGCCTCTCCTGACTTTTTTTCCATGTAAAATGTGAATATTAAATAACTTACAGGTTATTTTAAGGATTAAAGGCAATGTATAAAAGCACCTATTTTATAACTAGTACTCAGTAAGTGGTAGCTTTATTTAATAATATATAACATTTTATTTTCATGAAATTCTTGAACTTTTGATAATGTCATCATTGTCAAAATTCATGAAAAAATAACTAATTCTGTTTAGTTTTTATATGAAAAGTACATATATATGGAATACACACACAAACACACACACAAAACACTAATACATTTTTCTAATATGTGAATACAGAATAAAAGAAATGGCATACAGAAGATTTGGACTTGTATACATATGATAAACCTTCATGAAAACTCTTCTTAGCTTCAAATCTGTTTTCTTTATTTCTCTTTGGTTTTTACAGAATTTGAACAGTGTCGTTCTATGTGATTTTATGTGTGTTTGAAACTCGGTTGTGTCCTCTATCATCAAATCTCAGATGGTTGACCCTTTTACCTTTCCTTACTTTTGTACATCATTATTGTCATTATCATTACCATTGGTACTGATTATTATACATTCAGTATTTTATAAGAACAATCTTAACTTCTTTACCAAACAAGATGTTTATCTAGGGTCCCTTATGTACAAGGCACTGTGTTAACCACTGAACATATATCAACAAATAAGACAGATTTGGAATTTCAAGCATTTCTTTTTTTTTCTGTCTCTTCACATCATGATATACCATAGATGTGTGGGTAGATAGTGGTTACATTTTCAGACTTTGGATTTAGTCCTTTGTTCTAATCTTTTTACCTCTTACTTGTAATGAAAGCCTCACTAAGCCTTTGGTTAAAACCTACTACAGGTGGCTAGGATGTTTAAGTGAGATAATATTTATGAATTGCTTAACCCTTAGAAGTTACTCAGTAAATGATAATTGTGATGATGACAACTTTGTTACTCTTTTTTTCAGACTTCTTTATTTAAAGGGGACACAGTCAATGTGTTTCTAATAATTCAGGAGTTATACAAGAAACTGTTCCATACTAGTTTTATTCATGTAACTACCCCATTGTTATTTATATATGGTTTTGTTTCACAACAAATTAGTTTCTTTTTAAAAGTAATTTATAAAGCATTTTATTAATTATTTCATGTGCCATTTTTTATTTTGCCTAACTTTTAGTTTCAACCTTATTGAGAACGTTGTAAAATATGATAAAATTCCAAAATCTCTACAAAAATGAAAATAGATGAAAAATGTAGTCTTAAGAATAGCAGAATGTATAGCTCATTCCTTCCCATATGTTGACATTGGGGAAAAAATTATCTCATTGCAGCCATTTAGGACTTTTTACTTTGTTTTGACTTATTTAGTTATATACACGAATAATACTGTTTGAAAATTATTAGCATGTATAACTTTCAAATACTAGGAAATAATTTAAAGAAATATACTAGAAACATTGAATATTTGCATTTAAGTATCTTCTGACCTAAAATAAGTGATTAAACTATAAAATTACAAAATTTGTTTTAAGAAATTGAGTTTAACAATAAGAGATAATATTGTATGGCCTGATTTGTAGCCATTAATTTGCTCTTATAACTTTCAAAAATAGGTTGTTCAATTAAACCTCTCCTTTTCATAAATAGTCTCAGTGGGCATTGTCTAGTATTTGTTGTCTCTTTAATTTTTATTTTTCTATTGCTCTTATAGTATCCACATGATGCTTAAATTTTGCATTAAAATATTTAAATAATTTTATTATGTTATTTTTGTGATATTTAAATATATTTGTTTCTTTAAAGGCCTTATTTTTCTGTTTCTTAAAAGCTCACGTTAGAGCCTCTGCTTTATATGTTAGTTATTTTCTTTCTCGCATGTCATCCATTAAAGATTAGCTGTGGAAGGTTGGAGCATGGAGAGATTATGAATGACAGAACAACTCCTGTAGAATAATAATCAGTTTTTGGTATTTAATGCTGTTTGACTTTTGCAGACACATTTCTTATTAACCTTTGGTACAAAGAGAAATCCAGGTTCCTGATATCTCATGGAGAAGATGAATTTGAGATCCTCTTCCAATTAAACTGAAATAAAGCCAATATTGGGTTTTAGCCAAAAGAACTCCTTAGTTCCTAAGTCTTGTGTTTTTAAGTCTATCTATCTATCTATCTATCTATCTATCTATCTATCTATCTATCTATCTACATTTTAGTAATTTAGTGGTTATATAATTTGCTTAGCCTTACTTGTACTGAAAATGCAAGCATTTAAAACTGCTTTTTCTCTTTAAACATAGATTCCTTCCTGTGCATCTAAATTTAGAGAAATATTTTGTAAATAAAAAAACTGTCAATTCCTTCTTACTGCAGAGAATGTTAATTTGACTTTCAAAAGGAGGAGAGGAGTTTAATTTTGATTATCCAGAGGAACAGAACCTAGAATCCCTGAAACTTACATCTTAACTTTCTCTATCCTGGTTCAAATATAAATCTTAAAAATATAGATATGTAATATATAATAGCAGACATATTAAGGACACACCAATTAGTTAATATAGAAAATAAGAATTATTGTATAATAGAAAAGTTTACATGATTCTCTTGTAAAAAGATTGTTATCGTATACCATATTTCAAATGATGTTGGCCCTATACTGATTATGAATGAGAGTGAGGTCTGTGGACAAGAAGTATAAAAAATAGGATATTTAATTTTTAAGAAATAATTCACATTGGAATTCCATTTTTTCCCTGTATATAATAATGAACATCAATAAAATATGATTACCTTTCCTCTAATACTTGAATGCCTTAACAGTGTAAAGTTATAATGGAACATTAAATCTTTATTTATAGTTACTTTTTAATTCATAAGGAAAAGGGGTTTCTAGACTATGACCAACAATTTCAGATGAAAACAGAAAGACCCATCTCTATGAAATATAGCAGGTGGAAATAGTGATAGATAGAATGTTGATTATATTACTGTCTTCGGCTACAGAATTCTGTGGTTGTGTATCAGGATGAATTTTGACAATTATGAGCCAAATAATACTTGAGGATAGAGTATGGTTAATTTTGTATTCTCTCTCCCAAGAAAAGTATTTGTTTTGATTTTTTTTTTCCTGGAAAAGTGAAATACAAGTTGAGTGGACAAGAGAGTCCATTACATGTGGCAGTAACCAACAATTGGACATATTTTATTAGATATGGCATTTGGGAATTTAGCATGCTATTAGACATTTAATAACATATATAACTAATAACATATAGCATACATAACTAATAAAAACATATAACTAATTAAAAACAAATACAGAAACAGAACTTTTCAGAAAGTGATCTTAAAACTTTTTCATATTTGGTTCTAAAGAAGAAGTGATTCTAGGAATGTTTAGGTAGCAGTTACTTTTCCCTTTGGTGTCAGTTAAAATTTAGATTGTGTAGTAAAAAAGTAAAATACCTGTTAAATTTTATTTTAAAAGTCATAAGGTTATTGATATTGATTTTAATACTTTAAGGATAAACATCTCTTTCACATTAAAAATAACTCCAATATCAATGTATTAAATTTTTGAATGTTAATGTGGAGCATATTTTAGAAAGTGTTTTTGTATTATCTTTGAGTTATCTGTAGTACATATATAAATAGATATCAATATATATTACTGAGGGGTTTTATTTTAAATTTAATATTTCATATTTTTACTACTATTTTATAAAATAATTTTCTAATTAGCCTTTAACAATTTCTGTACTGCTGCTGAATATAAATTTACAGCAGCTTTACAAAGGAAAGTTTGATAGCATTTTAAGATTTTAAAATGCTGACTTATACAGTCAACATACTTCTAGGAATTTTCCTAATTACATATGTATATTCATAAAATCAATTGGTGTTCACAGATATTTATTACATTAATGTTTATATAATGAATAGTTGGGAACAGTGTAAAATCCAATATTAGAAACATCTTAGTTGAATAAAATATGGCATGTCCAAATGATAAAAATTCCATGTACTATTTTGTATCTTTTGAAGGATATTTAAAAATATAGGAATATATTGTTTATTTTCAGTATTCACAGAAACTTAAAACTATGTTAAGCTATTTGTCTCCTTGAAATTTTAAATGAGCCTTTATTACTTTTTGATCAGAAAAAGTTACTTACAAAATAATTATATAAAATTTTGAAAAATCTATTCCTTGGAAGAACATAGTAATCTGGCCATAAAACAAGTTCTGGAGTAATTGGATTCTGCATTGTGATGCCTAAAACAAGCATCAGATTATTTAAAGTTGGTTTTGGATAAGTTTTATTGGCATGGGGCCTTTACTGTTTCTTTTTAAATTTCCAATAATCAGTTTATACAGAGAAATAGATAAAGACATAAAAACCATAGTACAGTGTTTGTGGTACTGAAATTTGTATGTGTTGATTTAATAAAAAACTCATTATTGATATATTTGCAGGGAATCTATTTAACATCATAATAAATCTGCCCAGAACTGTTACTCTTCAATGTAAAGCTGTAACAGTAGGTATTCATGCATTCTGAGATTCTTTCATATATAGGTAAAGGTCAGTCTTTTACAAAACCATTTTCTATTTTAGAACATGAATTGTATTCAGGGATTATTTGATATATTTAAATTCCTAATAATTTATTCTTCCCTCTCTTTAATTCAGCCTTTTATATATATGTAACTACCATGAGGATATTAACAAATAGATTCTTTTACCTGAGAAATGTCTTTCAAATTATGTTGTTTAGAGAATCACTATCCAGTGTTTAAACTAGAATGTTTTCAAATATATGGTCTCATTCCTACTGTATTTTAAAACTAGTTTAAGAAGTGTAGAACATGTAGACTTGGGTTCTACTAAGGAAATATGTACTCTGCCTTGACTGAATAAACTCATACTTAGTATGGTTCAGCTTCTTCATATTTACTTGTGCCCATATTAGAAAACAATTAGCTTACTAAACAAATTTGAGTATTTGGTGGTTGGGGGGGTAAGGTTGATCCTCTCTGAATCTTTCTCATTTGACTAAGAATTATAGGATATTTGATAACCATGTTTAAAAATGGAGATATCCAAATATTATTGTAAACACCCAATGATTTGTTTTACCTACAATATAAGTATTTTACTTGGTTGGCTTACATAGTAGCTAATAATATTTGTTAATGTAATTTAACTGCTGTGAACCTTTACTGAACAAATATTGAAATTTATTCAAGCCAAAGAAAGAGAATCTCTAATGACTTTTGTTAAAGCTTCTATTTAATAGTTAAGGAGAAAAGTTTGTATGACATACGAGATGCAATTAACAGTAGATTTTACATTTAATAAAAAGAAAGAAGCATGCGTATTTGCTTTATTCATTCCATCATAATTTGCATTAGAGCTGTGGGTGTTTAATGAGCAAATTCCAACTAAAATGCTATATTGATTTTCTAGTGAACTTTGTAATAGTCATCTACCTTGGAAAAGCTCAGTGTTTACAATTAAGTTTTCTTTACTAAAAATGTTTGAGAGTTGCGTATTGATTCTTTAAAAGTACTGAATTCTAGAAAGAATCAGGTTTTTATAATTAAAAAATTTCACATGTAACCTAATGTTAAAAATTATCCTTAAGTGATAAATTTACATTTTTTTCTTATTTTTAAATCAGATAACCAAATTCATACATGTGTTGTTTATGCAAGTTATCTGGCATTTTTAAATGTAACCTTAGAATACTTAAATGATACCTTCCATTGAAATATACATATACATCTTTGAATCTTAAGCAGCATTATAGAGGAAAAACTTTTTTCCTGCTTATTATAAAGCCCTCGACATCATTATCTTTACCCCTTTCATCAGATGCTGTTGTATGTAAAGTGAAACATAACTTGGATTAAATGTTGCTTTATAAAGATCTGATCGCATTTTGTAGAAACGGTAGGAAACCTGTTGGCATTTAAAATTTGCTAATTATTTATTACTAAAATTTACTAATTTACTTATACTATACCAGGATATGTTAATTTGTAATGAGATCATGATTTTGTATCCTATCAGCTTACAAAGTATACATTTATAATTTTGTAAAAATTTCAAAAAAATGTTACTTTGTATAAACTATTGTCATCATGGTATGTAACATACAATATACAGTGTGTTCTGAATAATTTCTCTTTAAGTCTGTTTATAATTTTTTCATGCCAATGAAAAAACGTTTAAACAGGAGAAATCTCGAACTGAATTTTTTAATGTGTGGTTCAAATTAATCAAAATCACATTATTAATATATATAGGAGTTAAGTCACATTTAGTCTGTGGGTTGAGATTATTGACAGTAGTGGTAGAATGGAATTAAAATTTGTTGAGAATCCACTTTATTTATTTGGCCAAGAGTTTTCATATATTGTCTAATTTAATTTTCCTAACAACTACACATGGTTTTATTATATCTATTTAGTATACCTGAACTGAAACTAAAATAATTGTAGAAATTTACAAAAACAAGGGCACTGAACTTTAGTACCTTACTTGAAGCTAAATAAAAATTCATATGCTTCTATACATCATACCAAATTCCTTTTTCTAAGCTCCTATGATTGTCTTCCCTGGAAGAAGATTGTGGAGAATTAGACTGGAAATGTTGAAGTCATTTTTGGATACTACCTTCTGAGCAGAAATGCATTTTAAAATAGCTTGACGAATTGATAAGTTGGTAGCAGACTAGTATAGCCACAGACAGCCAAATAGCAGTAATAATAATACCTTTAAAAAGGGAAAGAAAAAGTAATGAATATTGTGCCAAGAAGTACTTGTTCTTCCAAAAGCTATGTTCATAAGAATATCTTAATTAAGCTCACCTAAATTGTTGTTTAAAATCATTTGATTTTATGTATGCGAATATTGAGTTATTCCAGTGCAGTTTGTCATATAGTTTTGTTTATCCATTCATCTGCTACTAGACATTTGGATTTTTCCCAGATTGTGTTTATTATAAATAAATAAGCTGTGAATACTTGTGTTAGTTTTTATGTAGACATATGCTTTAATTTCTCTTGGTAAATACCAATGAATAGGAATAGCTGAATTTTATGGTATGAATATTTTTAACTTTAAAAAAAATAAACTGACACACTGTGTATTGTCTTAGATTTTCACCATTAGTGTGTGAGAGTTCAGTTATTCTTCATTCTTGTTTCCACTTGTTATGGCCAGTTTTTAATTTAAATTTAATTATTGAAGTAGGTATGTGGTGGTAATCTTACTATAGTTGTAATTTGCATTTCCCTAATGACTAAATATTGAGCACCTCTTCATGTACTTATTTACCATCTGCATATCTACTTTATATATCTACTTTGACTTATTTAAGTGGGTTGTTCCTTTATTATTTATTATGGGTTTTGAGAGTTTTAAAAATTATGTTCTGGTTGTGCCAACATTTATTTATCTGATAATAAACTTCTCATGAAGGAAGAACATCCAGAACATAATTTTTAAAACTCTCACAAGTCAATTTTTTTTTTCAGTTTATGGCTTATCTCTATTTCCTTGTCATTTTCTTTAGAAGAGCAGAAATTTTTAATGAATTAAATTTTAGCCTAATTTATCACTCACTAATTTATCCTAAAATATGACTGATTCTTTATTATTGAAAGATAGTGAAGATCTTTCCTTTCTCTTAAAATATTTTTTCACTTATTCATAATAATTACAGTAGGTTTCATTATGGCCTATTTATACATGCGTGTATCACCATAACTTAGTCATTTTCACTCCCTAGTATTTCCCCTTACTTTCCCTTCTCCTGATCCCCTTCTTCTTCCCTAGTTGTCTTTTCTAGTTTCTTCAGATGTGATCTTAGATGATGATTTGAGATCTTTCTAATATATGTATTTAATGATATAAATTCTCTCTAGGTGCTGGACATGGTGGTATATGCCTTTAATCCCAGTAGCTCAGGAACCTGAGGCAGGAGGATCACAAGTTCAAAACAAGCCTCAGCAACTTAGTGAGGCCCTATAAAATTTAGTGAGACTTTGTCTCAAAATAAAAATAAATAGGACTGGGCATGTGACTCAGTGGTTAAACACTCCTGGTTTCAATCCCTGGTACCAAAAAAAAAAAATTCTCTCTGGGCAGTGCTTTAGTTTTCTCACAGATTTTGTTATGCTGAATTTCTTTCTCTCTCTCTCTCTTTCTTTCTTTTTATTTTTTTTGTTAAGATGTAGATGGACACAGTACCTTTATTTTATTTATTTATTTTTACGTGGTGCTGAGGATTGAACTCAGTGCTTCACACATGCTAGGTGAGTGCTCTACCACTGAGCCACAACCCCAGCCCCCCCGCTTTTTTTTTTTTGAGTTCAGAATACTTCTGATTTCTCTAAGACCTCCTCTTTTCATCCATGGATTAGTTAGAAATATGTTATTTAATATCCAAGTGTTTATAGATTTGTTGTTATTTTTAATGTTTTCTACTTTAATTCCTATTTGGTCAGAAAATATACTTTGTATGATTTCAGTTCTTTCGAAATTGATGTTTAATTTATGGTGAAGCATTTTATAACTGTCATTTAATTCTTCGTGGTTAATAATGTTAATTTCTTGTATTCTTGCTGATTTTCTATCTACTGTATTAGACAGTGTGTTGATGTCTTCAACTTTAAGAATAGATTTGTCTTATTCTTTCAGGCCTGTCAATTTTTGTTTCATGTGTGTATTAACATTTAGAATTGTTATATCTTTTTGATGAAATGACTTTTTCATCCTTCATTATTACAGCTTTTTATCCATTGTAATTTTCTTTGCTCTAAAGTTGACTTTGATTTAAATTTAGTCATGCCAGCTTTATTTTATATGATTTAACTTTATCATTTAAAAATCTACTTGTATAACATTGTACTTGAAGTAAGTTTCTTGTATATACATAATTGGTCATCCTTTTAAAATCCAATCTGATAATCTCTGTGTAGTTGACTGATATGTTTGGATTTAGGGCTACCATTTAATTATTTGCTTTCCTTTTTGTTCCCTCTATTTTCTCTTTCATGTCTTCTTAGGCTTATTTGAACCTGTTTTAGTATTCCAATTTCAGTTTCTCAATTTGATTTTGATTAGTATTTCCCACTCTCTATATATTTGAGTGATATAGGAATTATAAAATACAATCAATTCTCATTATTCATGACTTCCACAAATAATTTGTGAATAAGTAACTTTTCAGTTTATTTTGAATTACTACTTTACCATTTCAATTGATATAATATGCAGAAAACTTTACCAAATATAGAACTTTACTTTCTTCTATTGATGCTCATTTCTTATATCTTTCCACATCATGTACAACTACAGAAACAAAATGATGTGCAGTGAATCAAAATGCAGTCTGTAAAAAATTTTAAAAAAATTTTTTAAATGTAAAAATAAAAAGTCTTTCGAAAATAATGTGCTCTATTCCCTATGTACCAATTCACTCAGTTCTCTTACGCAGGCTTGTTTTCCAAACCCTGTTCTATCTAGTTATGTATCTATCTAACTTTCTGCCTTTTTTTTCCCCCCTGTTTTCTGTCTCCCTGAAATGGAATGTAGGGGTGGTAAGGACTTATTAAATAACTACTCTATTCATTGCCCTTAAAACTAAATGAATGACTGATACAGAAGTTTGATAAACATTTGACAAATGAATGAATGAATGTATATACTTCTCTTCCTTTAGACTTAGCCCCTGGAAAGTGGGTTTTGACTTGCTTTGACATTATGTATTACATTTTATACTTGTACTCTTTCATAATCTACCATGAAAAAAATAATTGATTTATTCTCATGATTGCTACCACTTATAATTTAAATAGTATAATAACTATTTTAATCAAGTGTGTACTTATTTATAACAAGTCTTGAGCACAAACCCAGTGTTTTATATAATAAAAGAACATATCAAACAAATTTTCAAGTTTATTTTGTGGTTTGACAATATACATAAAATTTGGTTTGGTGATTCAAGTATTTGAGACCCTCTTTGTATAACATTACAGTGGTATTTTTAAAATTATGTAAGATCTCAAGTATATCAACAATAGAAATTATGCTTTAAAAATAACAATGTCAGATGACATCAAAGCTCCCCGTATAGAGCTATACAAATCTAAGAGATTCTGTTTGTTTTATCACCTATGTAAATAGTGCCCCCTTCTCTGTACAGATGAGCTGTGCTAAACCAGCACAACTCTGCATCTTTTTATTCTTCCCTTATCCATTTCTTTTCATCTTCTTGTACCATCCCACTGAGGTAGCTTCTCCTCTGATCTTCAATAATGCTTATTTTTTTCCTAGCTGCCTATTCATAAATAGTAGGTAGTTGTTTTATTTTGCAACTTGCTATTCTTGCCAACATTTTAATTTTGAGGTTAACCATCTATCCATAGTTAATTCATTTTGAATGATGGGTAGAGTTCCATTCTGAATGTATTGTGATTTATTTATTCCCACTCATGGTGACAGGCATTTGGGTTATTTCTAAATTTTTGTTACTATAAGCAATACTGCAGTATTTTTATAAATACTTTATTTTGTAAAAAATTCTCCAGACTATATTCCACAGCAAGTATTTTCTTTATTACAGAGTGGGCACATACTCAACTTTAATAAATATTGCCAAATTGCTCTTCATACAGTTGTAGGAATATGTATATGCATTTATGCAGTGTACATGGGAGTATCCTTTGTTTCAGAAGCTCACAACATTTGTTCTTGGACCTTTTAATTTTTGCTTCTTTGATGGGTGTGAAATGGTATCTCAGTTTGGCAGTAGCTATTAAAAATAACATTTTCTCAAATGATTAATTGATACTAACTCCATTTAATAAATTTTCCTTAATATAATGGAATTGCTTTTTTTAAATTTTTGGTAGATATTAACCTTTCTCTTGTATTTTCCCTGATTGATTATGGGTTGTCTATTTTGGTAGGTCTGGTTGAAGAAGTATATTTTGCACAGAAGGAACGTGATGAAGCTGTTAAATCTAGGCTGAAATTAGCCATTGAGGAGAGAGATGAAGCAATTGCACGAGCCAAGCATATGGAAATGTCTCTAAAATTGTATGTATACATTTAAAATTATATATGATATTAGGAACGTTTATAAAATGTGTGCATTACATGATGATTACCTATTCAAATTATTGCTGATTGTTATTGTTACATTAGAATATTGCATGTCCCCACAATCTTTTCTAAGACCTTTGGCATGCTAGTGGTTTGCCTATCAGGGTGAGAGCTTTTTTTAAAAATTGAAGTATATGTTACTCTCAGTACAGTCACTTTACTTCTTCATAGTTTCTCTCATCAGTGTCCTTACCCTGCTTTCCCATTTGACTCCTTTTTTCCTTCTCATTATCTCCTCTTATTATTGCTTTCTTGATAATATTATTTCATTTACCAGGGTTCTTTCACTAATCTCTGTTTAATATACCTATTCCTTTACTCCATTACCTTTTACCTTTGTTCTTTTAGCTATTACTTTTAAAGTGTAGTGATTCTTGGAATAGGTTAGAGCCTAAGAATCTATTTTTTTATAACCCATGTGAATTTAATAGGCAAATTATGGGTATGACATTTAGAAAAATAATAACCTAGAAATAAGTACTTTTCAAATTTTAGTGTTCAATCTGATGTCTTGGAGGATCTGATTAGAATGCAGGTTCTGATTCACAAGGTCTGGGATGGGACTTGAGATTTTACCAGATGATACAAATGATGCTAATCTAAGGAAAGTGCTTCTAGAAAAATGTTACCTGTAAGTTAGATAGAATACAATAACCTAATATTAATAATGATCAAGGAATACACTTATGTCTTGTTTATTTTGTCCAGTGTTATGCTAAGCGCTTTGGAGGATCAGTAACATACTAATTAAAACATAGTTCATTAGGGAGACACAAATTCACAAATAATTAACACTGAAAATGTTCAGATTATGATTTAGTTAATATAATTTTTTTGATTAATGACTTCATTTTTTTAAAGATTGATAGAGACTCATTATTAAACATTTAAATTCATAGAAAAATGCAAATAAATTACTTAAATTTTACACTTTCTACTCCAAAATAACCATTTTTTAAGTTTTCATATTTTTTAATTGGCACATAGTAATTACACATATTTATGGGGTATGATATGGTCATTCAACACATATATACAGAATGTACTGATCAAATCAAGATAATTAGCATTTCTATCTCCTTATCATTTCTTAATGTTTGGAGTTGTCAAACTCTTCTAGTTCTTCACAGAGTAGATAATATCTTATCTATTAACTATAATCATCCTACTATGCTATAGAACACTAGAATTATTTTCTTCTTTCTGACTGTATTTTGGTACTGTTATCCAAACCCCCTCTATCCAGCATTCCCACTACATAATCACTATTCCACTCCTAATTTGAGATGAACATTTTAGCTTCCACATTTTTTTGGTAGCACTAGGATTTATTAGGATATGCCTTAATACAGGCACTGAGGCTTGCCCATGGTGTTCTTAATGTGTAAAGACCTAACATTCTACCAATTCTTCTTGAGCAGTGACACCAGGAAGTTGACAGCCAGGTGGATGTTATGCAAAAGTTCATCATCTGTCATCTTCACATGACCAACAGTAACAGCCAGATACAGTACCTTCTTCATCTGAAACTTGATTGTAGATTTCACCTCATCAACTTAGCCACCATGTTTTCATTTTGTGTTAGCAGAGAAGGGAATTTGCCAGCCTTATTTAGACCTGGGCCTAGGATTCATGGAATCTGCTTAATCAAAGACTCTGAGGCCAAAAGGGCATCATACTTATTGGCCAGCTTCTTGACCAACTTCTTATTCTTGTTGAGTTTCTTCAGCGCCTCCATGTCCATGTGGGGGATATCCACAGCCTTGGCCTTATCACAGTGCTGCTGGTCCCCCAGGACACATACAGAGAACCTAGGGCGAAGAGTAGACTTAAACCCGAGAAGCACCTGTCCTTCTCTGGATCATATTTCTTCAAGCTGATCTGCAGCTCCATCATTTCCAGATATTTGCAGCACTTGTGCTGGTTCCTGTGCAGGACTTCCCGTACCACCTCGTACGGGGTGTCATGAGAGACTTTGTTGCTCATGACTCCTCGCACCACAGTAACAGAAAAAATATAGCTCCCACATTTGAGTAAGAATGTGTAGTATATGTCTCTTAGTGCCTGACTTATTTCACTTAATGTCCTCCAGTTCCATCCATTTTGCCACAAATGATGGCATTCCTTTTTTCTTTCTTCCTTCTCAACTTTCTTTTCCTTTCCTCTCTTTTCTTTCCTCTTCCTTCCTTCCTTCCTTCCTTTTTGCCTTCCTGCCTTCTTGCCTTCCTGCCTTTCTTTCCATATCTCTCTGCTAGAGTTTGCATCTTGAATGTCCCACATGTTAAAGGCTTAATTGCCAACCTGTGGTTTTATTAAGAAGTGGTGGAACCTTTAATGTGGGCCTAATGTAGTAAGGTCACTACGGAGGTACCCTCAAAAGGGATATTGGGACCCAGCCCCTTTTTCTCTGTCTTTGCTCCCAAGCCACCATAAGGTGAAAAGATTACTCTACCTCTTACTCCCCACCATGAAGTATTGTTCACAGACCCAAAAGCAATAGGACCAAGTGGTCATGAATTGAAACCTCTAAAACCTTGAGCCAAAAGTCACCCTTTATAGTTGAGTCACCATTATTTCGTCATGGTAACAGAAAACTGACTAATGCAAGCTGGGTGATTTCCCATTGTATAAAAATACCATATTATCCATTTGTATGCTGATGGACACTTTGGTTAGTTAGTTACTGTGAATAATTTTGCAGTAAGCATGGGAATGCAGATATCTTTTTGGCATATTGATTCCATTCAGTACATATTGTTTTATTTGAGGGCCAGTGTAGGGTAAGAGGATAGATTCTAGACCCATAATCTGTCTTTGAAATTTGGCTAGGCTGCTTCCTAGCTGTATAGCCATGGACAAATTACTCAGAGTCACTGGGACTCAGTTTTTTTACCTACAAAATGAATAAAACAAGACCCATCTTATACAAGTTCTTCTGATGACTAAATGACTTAGTGAATATCTGAAAGTATCTGGCTCATCTCAAGTGCTGTGTATTTGAATATAAGAATAATAGTCAAAGTGAACCTGAAGAAAATGGAATCGTAGAATGTGTTCTTTCAATAAGAAATATTAATTCCATAAAAAACCCTTCTAATTTTAGGAAAAGAGACTTAAGAATCATAAAAATTTTTTTTGTGCAATATGTCAAACAGTATCATTTGTGTAATGGTTAATTTGAATTGTTAACTTGATTGGATTAAGAGATGCCAATGATTAAGAGGCTTCTGGGTGTGTCAGTGAGGGCATGTCTAGGAATGATTGGAATGTGGAATAATGAGCTGAAGTGGAGACCCTCCCTAAGCATGGGGCAGCACCACCCAATAGGATGGTGACTTATATGAAATAAAAGTTGGAAGAACAAGGAAGCAGATACAGATGTAAGCTCAGCTCTTCTTGAACAGGTTCTTGATTGCTGCTTCAGTTGTCTGAGGATATTGCTCTCTCATTTCTTCATTCTTCCAAAGGGGACTCTGTCACTGATTCTCCAGGTAGTTTCCAGAAGCCTTGTTCTTGGACTAGGGTAGCAATGTTGATCCTTCTCGTTCTGGGGCTTCTGCCTCTTGGACTTTGAAGCTACTGGTTCTTCCAGCTTTCTTGCCTGCAGATAGTCATTGTGGACTATCCAGCTTCTGGTCATTTAAGCCAATCTAATAAATTCCCTTTTAATAATCATACTTCCTGTTGATTCTGTTCCTCTAGAGAACCATGACTAATATAATTTGACTCAAGTATGAAATAAAGAATTGCATTTTTAAACCCTTTTCTTTCTTCATTAATATTCTTTTAAAATATTTGTAAAAATTGTATTCAGTTTTATAGTCAAAGGGACTCTTTTGTTTAATCATAATTTTGTATTTAAAAGGATTAAATAGTCATTACTGGAACTTTGATCATAGATGGCATTTTTATACCTGATTTTTTTATTGTGGGGAACCCCCAGGTTACTGAATTTCATTTTCAAATAGTTTTTTCCCTTTTTATTTCACTGTTATTTTAATATCTTCTTTGAGAACTTTATGGAATGCATAGTCTTTTTATATTCCTTTGAAATGCAAACCACTAGTAGGAAAATTTTGTTTCCTTATGTGTTAATGTGTGCTGCTATAGCAGAGTAACTAAGACTGGGTAATTTATAATGAACAGAAATTTATTGTCTTTGAATTCTAGAGACAAGTAAGTCCAAAATCAATGCCAGCATCTGGCATGGGCCTCCTCGATAAGCCATTTCAGGGTAGAAGGTAGAAGGGAAAGCAGAGGCAAAAGGGAGCTGAGGCCCCCATTGTAGAATTGGATTTATTTTAATTTTAATTTTTTTTAAATGTAGATGGACACAATACCTTTATCTAACTTTTTTATGTGGTGCTAAGGATCGAACCCAGGGCCTCACACATGCTAGGCAAGTGCTCTGCCACTGAACTATAACTGCAGCCCCTAGAATTGGATTTTTTGATTGTATCTAAAGAGGGTGGAGCCCTGGTGGCCAAATCACCTGTGCAAAGTTCTACCTCTTAATACTGTATCAATGAAAATTCAAATTCAGTGTGAGTTTGAGAGAGCACAAACATTCATATAGCAACTCGATTTTTATTTTCTTTTTTATTGTGATGTGTTGAGGTATATATATAAATGAAATATTCTTTTGTCTTGCTTATGCTTAAAATAAGTTCTATCAAGAATTTTGTTTTGTTCTGATATGGTACAGTTGGATTTTTCTTGACAAATATTTCATCTAATTTATGACATATTTGCCTCCTCTGTGTTGTAGTTTCTGCGCTAGGTATTGTTCTCTTTCTTCCATTCTGTTTTACCTTTGGGCAGTGGGGTGTGGACGGAAGTTGGAAAGGCCTTGCTAGATCTGTATGCCCCTTTTGTTGGAGTTTATGAATTCTAAATAGGGATTTTAATGTTCATCAAGGGTTCATGCTATCTGTTCTTGTGTATCTCTCGATTACTTCTGGACTTTTATTTATTTTACCATTGTAATAAAAAATGGCCAATTCTGATTCTATTAGCTTCCTCTATACAGATTCTTCATTAATACAGGCATCTACTTGGGAAGGATTTATTTTCCTTTTTTCTGGACTGTCTGTTCAACTCATTCTGAGATTATGTCCAAGCTATAAAATAATATTACTGAAAATTCTCAGGAGCTGTCTTTTCCCAATACTTATTGCCATAGGTAAAATTCAGTGAACCTAGCCAAAATTTTCATTTGTCCACATTCTATTCCCTCCGAACTTTAAAAAAATTACTACTTGATATCATATTTCCTTTGATGTCTGATTCATTTTTATTTTCTGTTCTTGTGGTTGTATGTGTTCAGAATTCCATATGCCATCTTCACATGTATCTCCAATGTTTTAATAAACTTTTGATTTTAGAATCATTTTGATTTTCAGAAAAGTTGCCAGATATAAACCTCATCTAGTTTCCCTGTTGTACATATCTTACATTACTATAATATGTTTGTCACAGGATAGAATTCAACATTATTATACAATCATTAACTAAACTCCGTGCTTTCTTCAGATTTTACCAATTTTACCCTAAAGTCATTTTGTGATTTATTTTATGTTTATGTTTTTATTACATTTAGTTGTTATACTTCCTTAGCCTGCCCTGGTGTATGACATTTTCTCACATTTTCTTCTTTTTTTGATGGTCTTGATAGTTTGGGGGATTGCTAGTCAAGTATTTTTCAACATGTCTCTCAATTTGATCTTTTCTATACTTTTTCTTATGGTTAAACTGAGGTTATACGTTTTGAGGATAAAGATCACAGAAGTGAATGCTATTCTTATTTTATCATTTCAAGGTTAGAGTCTATCAACAGGACTTACTACCAGTAATGTAAACCTTGACCATCTGACCCAAGGCAGGATGTGCCAGATTTCTTCACTGTAAAGTTACTTCCTGTCCCTTTTTCATAATCTACTTTTTGGAAGCATAATGCTTAATATAGCCCATACTCAAGAATGAGGACAAGAGATATTTGGGTTTTACCTCTGCCATAGTTTGGATCTGTACTGTGCCCCCAAAACTCATATTTTAATGACTGTTGTACATATTGACACTATTGGGAAATATTAGAACCTCCAATAAGTGAAGCCTAGTAAAAGTTCTTCATGTCTTTGAGGGGTGTGCCCTTGAAGAGGGGATAGTGGGACAATGGCCCCTTCCTCTTTCTCTCAGTTGTTTCCTGTCATGAGGTGAACAGCTTTTCTCCACACCACACTTCCTCTAAGATATGCTTTCTCACCATAAGGCCAAAGAAATGGGGCTAACTGATCATGGATTTATACCTCCAAAATTCCTACTGCTAAAATAAGCCCATTCTCTTTATAAGTTGATTATCTCAACTATTTGTTTTAGTAATCGAAAGCTGATTAGCATAACTTCCTATAAGAGATACTATCTACATAAATTATTTATAATTCTTCAGTAAAGGAGATTTGTCTCTTTATTTATTTATTCACTCATTTATTCACTCAGTATGGACTCATGGATAGTCATTTAATATTTTAGATTATAATCTAATACCACATTATTGATTTTCTTATTTGGATTATTCCATATTTGACCATTGGAAGCTCTTCAGGTTAGCTCCTATATCCCATTCATATGTCCCCATCCTTTTCATTTTGGACACTTTCTTTTTTTTAATTTTTAAAAAATTTTAAATTTGTTCTAATTAGTTTATACATCATAGTAGAATACATTTTGACACATCATACTTAAATGGAGTGTCACTTCTCATTCTTCTGGTTGTACATAATATAGAGTTACATAGGTCTTGTAATCATATATGCACATAGGATAATAATGTCTGATTCATTACTTTCTAACATTTATAAGATATTCAAGGGTCATCTTCTTTAGGAACGTATAGAATCAGCCATTGCTCCACGTAGCTCTAGTTCTGTTTATTGGAAAATGTTATTAGAAACCAAGATCTAGATGCCAGTGTATGTCCATACTTGTTGAAGTATGACTACTTTCTGTTCCTTTCATCAAAGTAGGAAATGTATCTGTATATGCTGCTTTATACATAATATATCTCTATTTTTTGTGTGCCTGTCTATATAAATATAAATTCATACTGATGTGTCCTTAATTCTAATCCAGTATGACATAGTTCATTCTAGCCCTCTTCTCTTGCTCATCTATAATTTCTCTCTCAACAGTGAGAAATGTGGCTCCCACCAAATAGCATCCAATTTATTTATTCAACTCCAAATATCCATTATGCCTCTTTCTAGATCATAAAACCCTATCTCCATGAAAAACAGTTTTACCAGTGAGAGTGTATTACTTGCAGTTTCTTTAGTCTTATAGTTTATAGACTTACTTAGGTCAGTTTGTTCCTCAATCCCCACCTCTTTCAGTAAGTTTATGCCATATTTTTGTAATGTACTTAGACTCTTTTATGATAGTCTGCATGCTGTGTTAGGATCCTTTGTCCTGTTGATTTATTTTTATATGCATTTATTAATGTTTCCTCTGTGCTGTAAAGTTGTATGAGTTTTGATAAAAGCATGGTGTCATGGATGCACATTAATTCTTCCACTTAAATATCCCCAAAGCTTTCTTCAGTCAAACCCGTGGGAACCACTGACTCCCTAATCTCCCTACTGGCCTGTTATCCTTTTTGTTGTTGTTGTTGTTTGACAGTATTCCATTGTGTAGATGTATCACAATTTGCTTATCTGTTCACCTATGTAAAGAATATCTTGGTTGCCTCCAGTTTGGGTGATTTTGAATAAAGTTTGCTATAAACATTTGCATACAGGTTTCTATCTGGACATAACATTTTTAAATCATTTGAGTAAACCTGGTTGCACAATTGTAAGGTTGTATTTTAAATCTATATTAAAATTGTAAGAAACTGTCAAACCCCCTTGCAGAGTAGCTGAACCATTTTTCATTCCCACCAGCAATGAATTAGAGTTCCTGTTGCCCTGCATCCATACCAGAGTTTGGAATTGTTGATTTTGTTTTGTTTCCTGTTTTAAATGTTAGCCTTAGAGTCTAATATGTGTGTACAGGTATGTCAGCATTTAAATTTGTATTTCCCTGATGACAAATTAAAATATGTTCTTTGGTTACATGTCTATTCAGATATTTGGTTGCAATTTTTAAATTGTATTCTTTTCATATTTAAAGAGTTATTTATATTTGGATAATAAGTCCTTTTACAGATACGTGGTTTGCAAATATTTTCTTTCAGTCCATGACTTAGTTATTGAGTCTCTGTACGGTAGTTTTGGCAAAACACAACTTTTAAATTTTAAGAAGACCTTTCTTATTATTCGATTTTTATTTTTTTTCATGGCTTGTGCTTTTGATATTGCCTGTAAAACTCATTGCCAAATGGAAAGTCACACTGATTTTCTCCTGTGTTGCTTCTACAAGTTTTTTGTGTTTTACATGTAGGGCAGTGATTTATTTGTGGTTAATTTTTGTGGAATGTGTGATATACATTTGGATGGTATAAAGGACATGTGGAGTTCCTTTGTACTTTTCCTGTTGTTTATAGACATTCATTTATTCCACTACCATTTTTTGAAAAGGCTATCATTTTTCTATTAGATTTCTAAATTGGCCATTTTGGAGTTATTTTGTGAACTTGAATATTTAGTTCCCTTGATTTATGTCTATGTCTATCCCTTTGTCAATATTATGTATTCTTGATTATGGAATCTTATATTAGATTTAGGAATCAGATGTTAGTCCTTGAATTTTGTCTTTTATTACAGAATTCTTTAGGCTACTCTAGTACCTTTGCTTTTCCATATATATAGAATTGGTTTATTTATAATCGCAGAAATCCTGACTGGAATCAAATGTTTTTACACATACCTTCAAAGTGAATAATTTATAGAATTTTTTTCAGAAGTGTACCTGTTGAAATCTAAAGCACATGGAAATTATTGACATTAGAGGAATATTGCTCCACTTTGATAATTACCTTTATATACATGTATAAAATTATCATACTGTACTCCATCCATAAATATGTACAAATATTATGTTTCAGTAAAAACAATTAAAATTTAGATCTCTTTTTTAGAAAAGTGCTGTTATGTTCAATTTATCAACTGCTAAATAGTATTGTTATAATATAGCTATGTCTATAGATTTTTAGATTGATCACCCATTTTGTTTATGAAGTTTGTTTCTGAATAGACTTTTTTTTGCTTTTTAAAAAATCAGATTTACTCCCCAAATATAACAAATCCATTTTTCATAAAGTATTACAACTCTTTTGAGGTAGATGATATTCATGCTCTGTAAATTAAAACTTAGAGCTACTTGGCCAAAGACTCAAAGTCAATCAAGTCACATTATTGGTATTGTCTACCTCAGATTTATCCAGGAAACTCAAACTTAGCATATCCAAAATGAAACTTATTAATTCACTCTTAAAACCTGATCCTTCTCCTTAATCCCCTATCCTGATCAGTGACACAACCATCTGCCTACATATCCAAGCCAAAACTCTTCCTCAGAATCCCTATTAAATTGATCTCTTAGTTTTGTTCATTCTCTTTAGCCAGTGTATTTAAATAGAACCTGCGCTTTCCTCATTTTTCTTTCCATTTCATGTATTTTAATTTGTACATTTATTTGCTATACTTTTTATTACTATATATTGAAATTAGCATTCCTTGAGGGAGAGCCTTTTCTCTTTGTAGCATTAGTGTTAGGGAGGAATGGGAATGGGAAAAAGGAAAACAAACCCAAGACTTTTCTTTATATTAATTAATCTAGTTAATAAATATTTATAGAATATATACTATGTCAGCTACAGTGCTAGTTGCTGGGGACACATCATTATGGTCCAATTTAGTTAGGGCTATCATCAAAAGAGTTAATACTAATACTTAAAACAGTACTAACTGATAAAATGAATTATTCATTTCTAGAAAGTTTATAAGAGGGACTTCTACTGTATCATAGTCTAGGGATGCAGGTGGGTGGGTGTCAGCGAAGGCTATACAGACCATGCAAAAACAACAGAAAAGAATAAAATGTCAGCTTTGTGTCAGATGGTAATGTGGAGGTTTCTTTCTCCTTAACTATGTATAGATTCTGAACCTTCAAGAGTACATTTTAGACTGAATCCTTAATAATATAGAACAAATTCATAACTATGAATTTATTGCTTAACTATGAGACATATTTGGAGGCATTGAATATAGGATGAAATTATATAAAGTACTGGTTTTCTTTTTTAATTCCCCGTATCCTGCTTCCTATAATCTTTAAGTTCCTTCTTTTTTCTCGTATCTCCTTGCCACTTATGACTTTCTTTTATCTCTCTGTTGTAGTGTCAGCCTAGTCTTATTCTGACACCTTTCTGCTTTCCCTTACCTCTTGAATTATCAATGTTTTTCTTCTCTTCCCAAGTAGGGAAAAAGAAAAAGAATTCAAGTTAAAATAATTTATGTTTAAATACTTTACATGTTTTCATAGGTAAACTCAAAACTTTTGAGATGATATCGTTTTTTAGTCTCTTTGTTATTGTTAATTTTTTTAAACATATCAGATGTGACACAGTAAAAATGAGAATAAAAGCAAACAAGTCAAAATTTCTGGTTAGCTGATCACTAGTTCTTTATCATTTGAGGTCAATATTATGCTTTGCACATTGAAAACAGTGAATGTGGCTTTAGAAAGGAAGAAGGTGATATTGACTGATTTAGGAATAAATCAAGAAATGTGACATTTCATGGATGGTTTCATTTAGAGTGCAAGGTTGTCAATTAGAATTTGCATGATATAGGAAATCAATTGAAACTTGAGCCCATGTACATTTACTTCAGCAAAATTCTTACTAATTATCATGACTGCCAAGTTAAACTGTAGTAGGCATAATTTAGAGTTTACAAAAGGTTGAGAGTATTTCATCTAATTGTAATCTCATATTAATGAGTTATAATTTGTAGTTGGTCAGCTATATCTTATATAACACCATCTATTAATTTTAATTCTTTACTAAACCAATAAATTGTTGTATGCTGTACATGCTGCCAGTAAAACATAGTACCCCCAGAGTTATCTTTTGTAGAAAATTAAAGGCCATATATAGCTGTTCCAAATTTTCTCTTTTTTAAAAAGGTAGGTTATCTAAAGTTGTGTTTTATTAAGTGATGTAGTAAGTGATATAGTTATTGTAGGCCTGTATTTAATTTTCTGAAAATTAAATTTTGTTAATTCTTAATCTTTAACTAGATGTTGAATGAATGAGCTCAAAAAATTATGCCAATATACAATATACTGAATTAGCACTTACTGTACCAACATCAAAGATCTGGTCTTCTTTTACAGTAATCTATCAAGGATGGGCAAAGTAAGAACCTATGATGCAAATGCAGCCCACCTCCTATTTTGTAAATAAAGTTTTATTAAAACCCAACCACACCCGTTTACATATATGTTTATAGATGGTTTTACACTACAGAGACAGTTTAGTAGCAATGACAGTAAACATAGACAAAACCTATGTTATTATTTGGCCCTTTATGGAATGTTCACTGATCTCTGCTCTGTGTGATCTAATAGATTAAATTATGATGTAATCAATTTTCAATATCTATGATAGATACTCCTTGAGATTTATAAAATATGAATAAAATATAAGTATTAGCTATACTTATAAATTATAAGTATCAGCTTTTCCTTTTCTAGATCAAGTTTGTATTTAGAGTTACATGTGTCAATGCAAATTTTCAAATCAATTATCCTTTAAATTTTTTGTTAAAGTTTTATTTTCTCTTGATGACCATTTATCAGTATACTTATATCAATTAAAAAGAATAATAATAAAATGAGATAGAGATCCAAATGCTAAGTGGTTGACTGTTCACTCATGCTCTGTCAGCTAGCATTGTAGACTCTATCAAAAATAGTTCCAATTCATTTATCAGCTAATGACAAGTCATTATATCTTACGTACTTTCAGAGGAAATTACACAAATTATTTTAAGTTTGAATGCCAAGTTCACATGCCTGGGATTTGATTTCAATTTTAGAAAATTATTAGATAATTTTAATATTAGAATAAATACTAATATTAAAACATTAGTCTTTCCTGTTGAGAGATGTTAATTTAAAACATTTGAACTCTTCATCTGCCCCTCATTAATGTTTCTTCACATTACAATGTCTAAAGGCAACTTACAAGTATTATGTAGAAATTCCATACAGTTTTTATTGTGCTGATTATTTGGTATGTACAAATTTTGTGACCTATTTACATTTCTTCCTGGATCTATTTAATTTTTTAAAACTAAAAATGGAGATTTATTACTTTCATTACTAATTTTACTGTTCCTAGGAATCTACCATTCCAAGGTTTGTCATGTATCTGTTCACATTAAAATTTTCAAGTTTAATAGAAGTAATTTTTTATAAAATTTTTAAACATTTAATTGGATTTTATTTGGAAACTGCCATAATGAAGTCTCAGTCTGATTTCATTTTTAAAAGTATAATATTAAGATGAATATTTCCCATGGCATTTGACTTCCTTAAAAATCATATTTAGCCATCCAACACCTAATGGTTAAATGCTACTGACAGACTCCATACTTATACTGTGACCACAAATAAATGTAAGGATTTTATTATCACACTTTTCTGCTATTTCAGTTGAATAATAAAAAAAAATGCTTATCTTCATGATTCTTATAGAACAAGCTTTGTTAAGTAACATTGTTGAAAACTTGATTTATTTTGGAGGGAAAAAAGATAAAAGACAAGAGTATTTGCTTTTCTGGAAATGTGAATTCAAGCAGGTTTCAGTAGTTTGAAATTCACTGTTACATATAATTCAAATTACTATGATGCCTTCCTGTTATACTATTTGTGTATGTAGAGCGAGATTTTTATATGTTGCTTTTTAATGTGTTTATATATTTTTTCCTCATAAGATGCTGTGTTTTAAAATCACTGCCTTGTCTCTGAGTGCAGTGAGTTCATCCAGTTGTGGAGTTCACAACAATTTTGTGACATATTTATCAAATGCTTTTATTTAAGTTTTTCCTAGTATACTGTTGATTGAGATCCAAACGCTAGGTGGTTAACTGTGCTCACTCATGCACTGCCTGTGAGACTTAGCACACTAGACTCACCAAAAGCAGTTCAAATTAATTTACCAGCAGTGAAAAATTATAGCATGTACTTTTAGGTGCAGTCATAGTAATTATTTAATATCTGAATTCTAAATTCATGTGCCCAGGATCCTGTATAGTAAATATTAAATCATAGGAATACAGAAATTGGAAAGGGGGCATATCTTGAGAAAACAGGAACTTGATTATCTAAACTTTTTATCATAATTTTTAAATAATTGAGATTGTTTCTAGAATCTATTATCATTTCACTACTACCCATTGCAGATTATCTTTTAATTTGCCCAATTTATTGGTTACCTAAATTATATTTTAGAAATTTTCTAATGTGTGTCATTTAGAACTTGTTTCCTTTCAGTCATTCCTTCAGTTCATCAACATTAACAAGCATTTCTGTAAACACCATGCCTCTTTTGAGACAATGTATTTATGAGGGGAACCAATTTATTTTCTTTATCTTTAAACTGAATGATTCCTTATATAGTATAAAAAAGAGAAAACAGCATTCTTAAAATGTGGCCCAATTTTGGTCAGCATGTCTATATAGTGAATTTGTTATAACAAATAGATAGCAGCAAGAGATTTTCAGGTCAAAGTTAGTGTAATTATTTGTCACTGTTTTTGAGGGAACATAGTTAAACTTTGAAATAAAATACTTGCTTTGTTTTACTTGTGATGGCATCCACAAAAGAGGAAATACAGTTTCTGTTAAGAATTGAAGTCCAGGAATAAATATAATGATAAGAATGAGTACTTCTATCACTGGGGAACTTTCTTCATCTAAGCACATATGAACAATTGATCCTTGTAGTCATATATAGCAGTAAACATTAATAACTTAACAGTCTGAAGTCAGTGCAGAAGATATAGAGCATTATTGAAAGATGGAGTCGAGCAGGTGGCACTTTAATATGTTCAGTGTCATGGTTGACTCTAAAGACTAGTCGAATGAAATTACTTGAGGTTCTAAAGATTTAAAAAGCGAACTCATTTTGCTGCACTAAGGAAATGCTACTGATCAGGCTTCTGTGTCCCTTTTTTCTAGGCTAGAAAATATTAACCCTGAAGAAAATGACATGGTAAGCCATTCTCTGAGGAGATTTCTTGATGTCAGTCTTATATCTTAGAGGCTTAAGTTCAATTGAGTGGGTTTCAAGAACTAAGATGTGGGAAAAAGAAGAATTGACACACTAATAATGTACATCTTTGCTGCAATATGAAAATTCAATAACTTCACTCAGTCAATTTACAATTCACATGTGCCTATTAATTAAAACCCTATATTAAATAAAATATATTAAAACTTCATGTCTGACTAACATATAATGGTGTTGGTAGACATTACAGGAATTACTGAACAGAATAAACAATGCAGACACAGGGATAGCTATTCAGAAGAATGGAGCTATAATTGTGGATAGAATCTACAAGACCAAGGAATGTAAAAAGAGAATAACTGCCGAAGAAATGAATGCAGTCATAGAAGAACGGGATGCTGCTTTGTCTCAGGTAACTCTGCATGTATCTGAAAAAGCATATGCTTACCATTTTCCCCTCTTTTTCTAGACATTAAAAGGTGATTCTTGCCCAAATATTCTTAATTCACTTTAGTTTTTAAAGTTAATACCACATGATTAGATATATTAAAATATTTACATAATTTCCTTCTACCACTGTTCAAAATATCCATCCTAATTTCTTTATAAAATTTAATGCATCATCTTTTTAGTAAAATTAAACTTGTTTATAACATGTTAATTTGTTATTAAAATTTAATTATATTCTCTAATCACTTTTATATGAGACTTCTTGTTCAAGTTGCAGTTTTTGAGGACTGTCTTTATTACTGTTTTATTCCCAATGCCTAGTTTGGTACCATTTAATAAACATTGTTAAATGGGTCAAATTATTAGCATATTCTTTTCTGAGCACAACTTGTGCCTTCCTGCTCTAACTCAAACCTTTTCCTCCCTGGAGGCTAATTCCTTATAGCATTTTTAGATCATTATTTCTTTTTCCTTCCTAAACTACTACAGCTTTGAAACTCATGTGTCAGAAAACACTGCCCAGTATATAATCTTGTCACAGTTAGGTACATATCCCTCTGTCATTTCCCTTGTTTCATGAAGATTTAAGATCTGTTTCTTTTTCTCTTCAACCTACCCCTTTCATAATTCTTGGTGAATTAAATATCTATATAGATGATCCTTGCAATGTGCCAGTCTCTCGTTTCCTAGAATTTCTCTTCTTCCACCAGTATACACTTCTGCCATGTAGTCTGTGGTCATATCCTATTCTTGTTCATTACTCATCTGTTCCAAGCATCCTGCTTTCCGAACTCCACCTATCTTTCTAGCTCACTTTTCTAAAACTCTGACTTCAAGATACCTCTCATCCACAATGAGTTCATGCATGTCCCCAGCTTTGTTAAGTTGCTGAGGTTGACCTTTAACTTGTGATCCTCCTGCCTCACTCAGCCTCCCGAGATGCTGGTATTACAGGCATGTACCACCACACACAGCTCTAATTCACATCTTTTCCCACATGAGTAAGGCTATCACAGCCAATTGTTCCTTTTTTCTCCTACTTGATAAAATGTTTCCTATAAGTTTATTTCTATCACTGTACAAAAATCTTTATTATCTCCCTTGGAGACTGGGGTGGAAGTTTTGGTAAGTCTTGGTCTACTTGTGATTCACCCTTGTACTTTAGATGAGTCCTTCCAAACTGACAGCTTAGTATTCATGAGGATCCTACTCCCCAGATCCTGTCAGTATTGTCTCCTCAGCATTGTAATGCTCTGGAGAAATCTTCTGTTGCTCTAATCTTGTCACTTTAGTCCTACCTAACTACAAAAGCTTGGATGGTTTCTCTGCCCTACAGAAGGAGTTCTCTGCCTCGACAGTCTGATTTCTCAGTTCCTTGGCCATACCTAGAATGTGCAAAACTCTGGGGAAAAAACATTGAGTGCAGACTTCAAATTATCTCTCTCTTGTTAACCCCCCTTCAGGATCTTAGCCATTCAAGTTATTATTGCAACCACATCCCTTTGTGCCTTTACTCTGATGACTTTTGTCTTTATTCTGGCTTTTCTAGTTCATGACTAGAGTGTTGGTCTGTCACAAATGATTCTGTCCTATCTAGATGTGGAAATCTGACATTTGTCTTTAAATTAGAATTTTGTAAAAGATTCTAGAACTTGTAAAATGGGCTTATTTATGCTTGTGTATTATACTAAAATTGTAGAAATGCCTGAAATTAGAGAACAGAGCTGAAAACTTTCATTTCTTTAACTTTGTAAAACTAATGAACAAATAGATCATTTTAGATCTATTTTAAGATATGGTAAACTAAAAGAAGTTAGTGAATACTCATGCACCCACATTTTGTTAAGTACCTAATACGAGCCTTGTGCTGGGATCTCAAAAATGATACAAATATAAAAGGTTCCTACTCTTGTGAAACTTACATTGTAATATAGAAATATAGATAGCAAACCAATAAATAATAAATTACTTTACAGTAGTGGTATGATGAAAATAAAAAGGTAATAAATGACTGCAGTTGATAGGACTGCTAGGATGATCACACAGGCTTCTGTTAAGGTGAATAGCTCACCTAAGACTTGAAAAAGGAGAAGGGTCTAGCCCGGCAAAGAGCTGTAGAAAGAATATTCCATCAGAAATGAAGAACTCAACAATGCTCTGAGTATGGGCACATACTTAAGGCAGTGATGCAAATGCATCAAACTTATATCCAGTTAAATTCCATTAAGCAAGGAAGAATGTCAAGAGATTAGACCAAGGTCGTAGGCAGTAGAAAATTCTGTGTGGCATTGTAGGTCATGGCCAGGAGCAGAAATTTTATCAAAATGTAGAAGATATTGAAAAAAAACCTGATGAAATAGTGTAAGCACAAAATAAGACCAATAATTGCTTAGATGAACAGATATAGATCTATAGAAGTGGACACATTTGGGAAGTATTTTGCAGTGAACATGGCTTGATAATAGACTGATTTGGACAGAAGGGGCCAGGAAGAGTTGTAGCTGACTCCTGTGTTTGGGATTGAACAATGTAGATATATTCTCTTTTGTGATTTGGGGAGGGGAATTAAACTCTCTCTTGGATAGTTGAAATGATTATTTAAAATTCAAATGGAAACACTGAGCAGACAGTTAACTATTGGACCCATCAGCACATAGCTAATTAAAGCTGTGGTACTACATAAACTAGAAAAAGGTCATTGAGAAGAAAGAGTGCCCAAGACCAAGCTCTGTGGAGTGCCAATGTTTGTAGTTGGAAAAGGAGGAGGAGCTGATGGAGGAAAGTTAGGAATGTCAAATGAGGTAAAAGGCAACTTACAAGAGTGTCAGAGAAAGCAGCATATAGCATTTCCAAATGAAAGTAAGATTAGAGTGACCAGTAGAAAGAGTGAACATATAGAACCTTTTTCCTTCCTGTCACAGAGGTAGAAAAAGTGGTATTAGATGGAAAGGAGGCTCATGGTATCTTAGGATTTCTTTTTTCTTTTTTCTATTGTGAGATTCTAGAGCATGTAGTTGTATTGATAAACAAAGGAGGAAGGAAAGGTGATGTTTTCAGGAAAGAAAAGGTAATTGCAGTAGTGAGTCCTGGAGTAGATAATTAGATTGAAGGTAGATAAGTAGGTTCTAGAACATAGCCAAACATAAAGAATTGCCTTTTGTTAAGAAGAGGGAAATTACTTTCATTATAATAGAGGTATATGAAGAACATGGATGGACATGGATGCTAGTAAGTTGATAAATTTAGTGGTAGAAAAATGAGGTTGGTGTGTCCATCCTTTCTCAAATGAAAATGTTTAGATTTTCAGTGTGATGTGTTTAGTGTCTGGTGCTAAAAATTTATAAAGTAGAGACAATTTGAAATTGTTGTCTTGGTTTATATGAAAATGATATAACTAAAGAAAAGTAGGATCACTAGGTAGAACTGAATGACATTTGAGAGTTGGTGTAATGAGTTAGGAAAACCCATGAGGAATTTGCATGATTGCTTCTAGAAACATTCAGATCTTGAGTGTAGTGTTGCATTGTAGATACTCAATTTAATTGAGGTTGCAGTTTTAATGGGTGAAGGGACCAGGGAGTCATCTCAGCTATGTACCAAGGACTTTCCCTTGTGTGATAGAAGAGGAGCGATGAGTGATACAAAAGGAACCAAGGTGAGTAAGGTGTCACAAAAGAAAAAATCCTGGACAGTAAAAGCAGTGTTAAGTCCATGTATTGGAGTTCTTGGTTTATCAAGTAATTGTTTGTCTCAAGAGTGCTGAAATGATTTATAATCAAGAGAAAAAAACATTTAAAATAAAGACTTTGAAGTTATCGTAATAATTAGGGTCATTCTGCATAACTTTCATATGGATCTATAGAAAGAAACCTAAGTGTTGGGTATTACTCCCACACAGTCAACAAGCCAGACCGAGAAGTGGTAAAGGTAAGAGAGCCTGAGGAAAAGTTATGAATAACTTTAAAATTGTAAAGAATTTCTTATTAATATAACAAGTTCATAAATTAAAATCTCAGAAGTTAATGTAATGACATATTTAAAGATTCTGAAGTCCATGCTAGAACATTCCTGGCCTGGTTATGAATTTCTCACTTGATATTGTATACAACCAAAAGTCACTATGAAGAAGTAGATTGAGATCTAGGAGTATGCATAAACTAATAAAAAGTTAACATTCCACTTTAGCAGGGGAAATAATCAGATGACCTAATGTCTTAAGCTCTCTTTTTTCTAGGTTCCTTCACTTTTTAATTCTTACAATTAGCATAATGAATAGCATATAATAGAGGCAGAATGATGAATTATTAAGTTATTAGAAGTTTGACAAAACGTCATACTTAAAAATAAATAAAAACATTGGGTTTCATTTTTAGAAAGCATGTTTAATATCCTTCAGTATGGTGCTTCTAAATTTTTTATTGATTTTTCCCATTAATTTGTTAATTTACCTTCCTGTCATATGATTATTTGCTTATGTGTGTTTTTTTCCAGGCCCTCTTGCTAAAATGTATTATTAACATTCCACCAATTGTAATTACTCTTCTTTTTTCTTATAAAATTTTACAACATTTTGAAGGTATTGTCAATTTTAGAAAGTATGCATATAAGCAAAAGTAATGAAAAAAAGTGTCCTTATAAACTCAATACCTAGAAATCATCATGTACAGGTTGTCTTTTTCTGTGATTATTATAGGAAATGCACTTGATTTTTCACTTGCATTTTATAATTTTCCAGTCTTATAATTTTTTTTTTTTTTTTTTTTTTTGCAGTGCTGGGGATTGAACCCAGGGCCTTGTGCTTTCGGGTCAAGCATTGTACCAACTGAGCTATATCCCCAGGCCCAGTCTTATAATTTTAAGACTATTAAGATTTGTTAAACTTATCTGCCCTTTGGAAGACCATTTATATGTTTTCTGTTTTGATAACCAGAACATTTTTGTAGCTGATTTTTACATGCATCCGTGTTTCTTTCCTTGGGGAAAGTTCCCAGGAGTGAAAATAATGATTCAACAAATACAAACATTTTTAAATAAATGTACATTTCCAAATAGAATTTGTAGAAAAATTGTATTTAAGCATATTATTTTGAATTTTAATTCAAGGGGACTTTCAGTGAATAAAATGCTAAATAATTTAGACTTTATTCTCTATGCAGTGTGGAACTCATGGAATTTTAGTTTTCTACTAATACAGAAAGTGCTTTTTTTGAAGAAGATTTCAGCAGGTATGGAGGTATAACTTACTATAAACTAAACAATTATCAAGTGAAGGATATAATGAATTTTTACATATGTATGTAGCCAGATAAGCAGCACCCAGATCAAGATGTATTTCTAGTACTCCAGAAGGCTCCATAATTTCTCTTCTAGGCAGAGTCCCTTAGCAAAGGTACTCATTCTTACTTTTATCCTCATTGATCATTTTGCATATTTGTAAACTTCATGTAAAAGAAATCATGTTATAAATTGTTTTGTATCTGTATGTTGATGTGTGTTATTGGTTTCCAGTAATTTATCTTTCTCATTGTTTTGTTCTATGTGAGTATACCATGACTTATGTACATATTCAATGGATCTCTCAAATTTAGATATTTCCATTTGGAACTGATTATGTACAAAATTCTCAGGATGTTCTTGGGTATGTCTTTTATTGGGCATAAGCATTAATTTCTTCATATCTATATATTTATACCTGTAAAGACTATTATATATACATATACACATACATGTTCAAAGAAGATTCGTTAAGAATAATAGATTTAGGGTATGCCAAACATTTTCCCATTGCACGAGCAATGTAAGAGAGTTGCTTCAGTTGTGAGCATTAATACCTAGTATCATTATTTATTTTAATTTCCACCACTCTTCATATTTCATTTGGGCTTTAAATTGTGTTTCCCTCATGACTAATGATGTTGAGAACCTTTTCAAATATTTAAATGCCATTTTAATAATTCATTTTTCTGAAGTAGCTATTCAAGGTTTTTGCCCATTATTAAATTTGGTTGTTTGTCTTTTTTTACTGGTTTGTACAGTTTTGATAAAAATATTTGTACAATTGGTGACTTGCATTTTTATTCTTTTAATGCTATCTTTTGATAGCAAAATCTTTTAATTTCAATTAAATCTAATTTATCTTTTTACCCTTACATTTAATGCACGAGTTTCTGTATGGTCAGAGTATTTCATTTTCTTCCTGTGGATGACCATTTCACTTGATGGAGTACCATGTGTGCTAAAAGTTGTTTCCCCTCCTACCTGTCCCAGTGAATTACAGTGCAGCCCTTGTAATAAATAGTTCAGATGACTGTATATATGTTAGTCTGTCTCTGAACTTTCTTCTGTTCCATTGGTGAAGTTTGTTATTCTTACAGTGCAGTTAAGTACTTGTGATAGCACTTAAGTTAAATCATAATTTGTAATAATGTAAGGATCTAGCTTTGTTATTTTTCTTCAGTATTTTCTTAGCTATACTGTTATTGTTCAGCTTGTCATTATCCACTAAAAAAATCTGATATTGCTTAATGGAAACTGAATGGACTCTAAAGGTCAGTTAAAGAAGGTTGGGATATTAGTATCAAGTCTTCCAAATGATTCTTTATTTCATGGAAACTATAATTTTTCTTTACACACTGCTTTAGCTGCATCCCACACATTTTGGGGTGGGAGCAGGTACCAGTGATTGAACTCAGGGGCACTAGACCACTGAGCCACATTCTCAGTCCTATTTTTTATTTTATTGAGAGACAGGATCTCACTGAGTTGCTTAGCGCTTCACTTTTGCTGAGGCTGCTTTGAACTCTCAATCCTCCTACCTCTGCTTTCCCAGCCACTGGGATTACATTCATGCACCACTGCACCCAGCCACACATTTTTGATGTCCTATTAGCTCATTATTATAATAACTCAATTTTTAAATATTTTTTTAGATAGATCTAGGATTTCTGCTGTTCTGCCTCTATTAATCCCTATGAGTCATTCAGTTAGCTGATGATCAGGCTTTTCGTTATATCACTTCTAAAGCTCCACATATAGTATTGCTGTCAAAATGCTTAAGATATCAAAAACTGAAGTTATTTCCCTAAGAATTAGTGTTAACCAGCATTACAAACATTACTTGTTAAAAAATATAACAGGGCTAGGAGTTTAGCGCAGTGATAGAGTGCTTGCCTAGCATGCACAAGGCCCTAGATTTAATCTCCAGCACTATAAAACAAAACAAGTATCTGTTATGTACATACACACACACACACACACACAATGTTGAGTACATTTTATCAGTTGTTTTTTCCAGTGGTTGTTTCATTTAACATAATAGTAGATCTATTCTGCCTTTTTAGAAGAGGCAGTGTCTTCCTATAATGGTTGATGGCAAGTTGAACAAGTTTGCAAGAAATGAGAACTTAAGCCACTAACCCATTATTAACACATTTGATAATTAGTAGAAATCACTAAATATTGGAGAATTTATTGTATAAAGATTTTTGGCATGAAAGCATCTTTATTCTAAAGATGGAATACTGGCCCAGCAGATGTGGTGCAAATTCCTGATTTTTCCAGTATGAAGTTCCTAATGTCCAGAGTACTTGGAGGTTATATTGAAATTTTATTCTTGTTAAAGAAGAAGGGAGCTATATGTTTTAATATATACTCTGATTACTTATATGTGCAAATTACATAAAATATCACAAATTTACAAATGGAAAAAAATAAATAAAGATGGGATTTTATAAAGGGAACTAAAATTTTGTTCTACTTGATAGTTTAATAAATTGTCATCTCACAAAAATTCAAATTGCAATGGTTTCATTTCTTTAGTATCTCTCTCACAAGAAAAAATTTCAGTTACCGTTTTAATGGCTTATATTTACACTAAATTTTATCCTCAGAAACACAAGTATATGTAATGAAATAGCTAGTAAAATTATCGGATGTGCTTTCTATTGCAGGAGAAATGTAAAGCCATTAAACAAGGTACTTATCTTTAGTCCAAGTGTCAGTACACTTTTACATAAAACTTGCATTCATAACACAATATATCAAGCCCTTCACTCTTTTGAAAATGACTCTGTGGCTGTGCTTTTACATTTGCATACAGGTTTGTTTGATTAATTGCTACTTGACTCATCTATCATAATACTAAGCTCTGGGATCACAAAAGATCAGACTTCCAAACCACTTCCTAGAATTAATTTAAATATTTAATGTCAAAACCTTGAAAAGATTCAGAGGAAAATGGTTTTTATTGTTAATGGTAGCCTGTTTCAGTATTATAATCCCTTCAAAAAATTCCAAAGTTACATATTAACTCATTAATATTACCTAGTCAAGTCTGGTTTTAAAATTATGATAATCTTATTAAAAGTAGGTTAAATATATAGTAAAATATACCTTTATATTATATTTTATCTAGAAACTTTTTCAATAATTATATAAATCAAAAACATTAAAGAATCTCGAGTTCTTTTGTTATTTTGGTTTTAATTATCATTGAAAATTTAAAGAGTTTTTCACTTAATATTTACTGTTTATTATTCATAATTTTAATGTTAGATAAAATTTACAACTACAAATAAAAATACATAAATATTAATTTGTCAATTTAACAAGTCTTAACAAATGATTATACCCTTTCACCACATCTGCATAAAGAAAGGACATTCCTTAATCTAAGAAGATTCTCTCATTTATGTTCCTTTCCTATCAGTCTTCCCTGAGCAACTTCCCTGAGTTTCGTAAAACTACAGTTTTTTTTTTTACCTACTTTAGAACTTCATAGATGTGGAATGTACAATGTCAGCAAAATATTTGTGGTACTCCTTAATGTTGCTCTGTATATCAGTAGTTATTTTTCATTTTATTTATAAGTAATATTTCATCGTATAATATTACATTTGCTATTTATTCTCTTATTGATGGAAATTTAGATTTGTATAGTTTTTAATCTATTAAAACTAAGAATTCTTGTTCATGTCTTTTTGTGGACATGTTTTCATTCTCTTGGGTAAATGCTTACGAGTAGGATTGCTGAGTCATAAAATAGGAATGTATGTATTTATAAAAGAAATTAACAAATTTTTACATAAGTGGCTGTATCATTTTAAACTTATTAAAAACCCTCCCTTTTTGTAGTCACTTTTTGAGCATTGACACAGGATATTCACTGTCCATATGTGAGATATATGGATGGGACTAGGGAAAATTCTTAATGTGTAGTGAAAGCAGGAGGAAATGAACTCAGATAACAAATATAGGAATGATAAATCTATTGATCTGTTCAGAAAATGATGATGATAAACTTGTTATGGTTTGGATGTGAAGTGTCCCCAAAATCATCTGTTAATGTAGTAATATTCAGAGGTGAAATGATTAGATTATGATAGGTGGAACCTAATTAGTCCATCCTACTTTGAATGGACTGACTGAGTGGTAACTATAGGCAGGTGGAGTATGGCTAGAGGAGATGGATCACTGGGGTTGTACCCTGGAAGGGTTCTTCTTCCCTGTGTTGTGTGTGTGTATGTGTGTGTGTCTCTCTCTCTATATATATACTTCCTGACCCCACCATGGGCTGAGCAGATTTCCTCCACTGGACTCTTCCCTCATGATCATGATGTAGTGCTTTACCTTGGGACCAGAGCAGTGGAATCAGCTTTCTATGGACTGGGACCTCTTAAAATAAACTCTCCCTCTTCCAAGTTGTTCTTACCGGATACTCTTTGGTTACAGTGATGCAAAAAGTGGCTAAAACAAATCTTAAAGAAGTTTGTGTTCAAAGTCCTTCATTCATTATTTCGTGTTCTTTCTTCATTGCAATTAGAAGGCAGAAGGTTGAGGTTTGAATCCTGACTGAGTGAAATTTGTCAGGCGAGGAAACTTGTGTAGGTAAGACTAAATGAAAGGAGAATTAGCGTGAGGTTGGAAATAATAATTCAAGTAAATTTTGAGAGTAAAAGTGAAGAAAATATTTACTCTCTTTTGTAGTGGGTTTACACTGGATTAGAGATTAGAAGAGTTTTTAATATAGGGAAATTGAAGATGCCTATGATGATGTTGCCAAAATAGTGAACCAGATGATTTAGCACCGACAGAAAGAAATCTTAAACTAATAAAGATAGTGCTCTTGTTAAAGAGCTGTTTTAGTAAGATGGGAGATTAATAGAAAGTTGTGATCTAAGAGTCAAGTTAAGAATTAAGGAATAAAGAGACCTGAGAGTAAGATACTGGTTGTGAGCATTCTTTGAAAGCAAATTTTGTTAAAACAAATGGTTCAAGAAATTGTGAGGCTACAGTGTTGTATATGTGACCATTGCTTTTGTCTAGAATGGTGGCAAGAAATAATCTATAATAATGTGGGAAAATAACCTTGGTTATCAGTAAATGACAGTGATACAGATGAAAGGCAAGTCATCCAAGTCAGTTCTTCTGAAACTACCTGTGAAGGACAAGTCTTTATAAAATAATTTTCCTCAAGTGTTTGAACTACTACTTTTGTAACATAATAAAAGTGAATTAACAAAAAAATGAAGTAAAAAATAATATACATACAAAATCCAATCATACATTTTTTTATTATTGGGTTCTACAACCATAAAATTGCTCTGTTGAATTCCTATAAAATGTTTAATTGCTTACCCTGAAATTTAGTACTAGCTTTATGGCAGTAATGAATGGTTTCAGAGCAATACTAGTCTCTGGATCACACTTTAAGGATCACTGCTCTAAGTAGATAGCAGGAACTTCAGAATCTAAACAGTTTTTTGATGAAGGTGTAGTGGACTAGAAATGGCAGTTGGGAACCAGGAAATGCAAGTAATTTTTTCCTGCCTCTGAAGTAATCATGTGTGAAAAAAGGAGCATGTTGTAATAGAAAGGGTTCAGAAAGAAGTATCACTGGAAGCGAGTTTTTACAGAGGAAATGAAGAGTTTAGGCTCATGAACATATAAAATTATCTTGGCAATGAAAAAATACTTGCAGAGGCCACAGATGACAAAAGAAAGAGAGTAGTTAAGGGAAATAGCTAAGGAATGGGAGGACTATAGTTTTAAAAAGTTAGTTGACTTTAGGGGTTGAATGGTAGACTTTTTTTTCACTAAGATTGCTCTTATTTAAATCACCACTAAATGGTTTGGATGATGTTCTTGGCCTTGCATAAATACATCAACAAAATCATCTCAGGAACATTTAAAAATGCATATAGGTAAATGATTGACTTCATTGAAAAATTAGCATCCTGAAAACTGTCCCAATTTTCCATAGCTTTTGTTACAGTAGTTTATCAGTTCATAAATATTTACTGGTTTCCTACTATTTATCACACATATTCAAAATTAATTTGACTCATCCCTCAAAGATATTCAGCATTTTGATATTTTTTCATAAGATTTTTTAGTTTTTCTCCATTTGTAGTCTTAGAAGTGAGAGTGACTTGTTAGGATTTAACAGTGTTTGGGCAATACATTATACAAGAAGAAAATTCAGAATGAGCACTTAGGTAATTGACAGCTCTATTGAAATCACATTTATAATGGCAAACAAAGTTTGGAAACCAAGAGGAAGCATCTGAATTCCAGGAATACAATAACCGAAAAAGAGCTTAATAAACTATTAAACTGTGGCTATCATCCAGTTAGTACTAATACTATTTCCTGAACTCTGCTTTGTGTTTTAAAAAGTATTAGAAGCATCGAAGTCCTTTTGTGCAATAACTGCCAACTTAACATTTAGGTTATACTGTTGTTTGTTTATGGATTTTGAGAAAATCCATTGAAGTTTACTTAAGAACCAGCTCATTACAATGGTATTATTTACTGAATTTTGTTTTCCTGGCCATCAGCTAACTACAGAGTTCAGCATTACAAGGTTACAACTGTTCAAAGAAGATCAGAATACCACATCCTAGTAGTTGCTTTAGCCAGAGAAGTAAAGTCATCATCTTAGAATAAATGCCTTTGAAGCGCTGAAGAGATTATAGAAAATGAATAAACTAGATCCAATCTCATTTATGTGGTAATTTTATAATTATCTTTATTTTAATCATTTCAGTTATATTGTTCTACACTTTAATTACTTTCTGATTATTCATATTAAACTGCAGAAATTCAATACTTTCTGGTATAATTCACATCAAAATGAAAAAGTCAAAATGGTTCTAGAATTTTTACTTTTATTATTACATTTATGGAGGAAAGGTTATTAGTTAATTGCTGCTTTTAATTCAGATAACATAATTGTAATCACAAATCCATTTAGATACCAAAGGAATTTTAAGTAACCATACTGAAAATCTAAAAACTAGGAAAATGCTGAGTAAATTTTATACATACTTCTAATTTAACTCTAATGTATGAAATATAGTTATGAATCCATAATTTTGATTATTTATATAATTAACAAGTCATACATGAAATGTGAGCTATAATAGACTAGGTATTAGGATTGCTGTTTTCTTCCTGTTAGACATGATGGCCATCCCAGCAGATTGAGCTCCTAAGAAACTATGGGATGGTGGAAGAACTATTCCCAGAACATCAGATACTATTAAAATTACAGCACTATGTAACTTTTGTTTCTCTCTCTCTCTCTCTCTCTCATTTTTTCACAACCCAATTAGAATACTCTCTCAAAGTTCCATCCTACCTTTTCCATTTTTTTTTTTTTACCACCTGAACACAGAAACCAGTTAGAATATACAGTCAAAAAATTAGGATGCTTGGGGAGGAGAGATCAGAGAAGGAGAAGTCGAACATATAAGTAATAAGTTAGTTTGAGGGGGCTTATGTGTACAGAGAAGCGTTGGTTGCATTTAAAGGAGTAAATGGGGTATACATGTCAGATCCAGTTAATTTTATCTCATTTAGTTCCTTATATTATTTCTAAATGTGTTAGAATTAAAATCCAGAAGAGGTGATTTCATAGCTTTTCACTTTGTTACCTTCTAACCCCGTTTGGTAGTTTCTAGTTAAGTAAAGTCCATTACTAATTTACTCAAAAGTGACTATTATCAGTTTACATATTGTGGCAAACCCTGGGGAATAATTTCACTCCTAAGGAAATATATAGGAATCAGTGCGTATAATTCCATTTCCTGTTAACTTATTTATTAGTAAAATTACCAACTTTACAGATATCAGGAAAAGCTACATTGAAAATTACAGAAAACTGGAATGGAAAAATTTTTTTCATTGAGTATTCAGACAGTTTTAAGCAAATGAAAACTTATCATGACCCTTCAGTTCCTAAACTACAGAAAACTTTTTTTCTTAGTGGGGAAAAATTGTTTTGGGTCCTTTGAAAAACAATAGCAACTTCTTGATATGGCAGAATAACTATTACCAATATGGTCATATCTATAATAACTATAAACTTGGGAAAGAAAAAAAGCAGAGTGCTCAGGAATACACAGTGACCACCCCCTTCCAGCATTATGTCCACAGATCCTCTTGCTGAGTCGGAGGGAGAGCCCAGACAGAGCTGGGCTACACTACAGAAAAAAATTTAAGTCTGAATATTTGAAGCAGTTGGAATTTGCAAGAGATAGTACTCAGTGAGCAAAATGGTATGTATATGTTTGGGGAGATGGAAGAACAGGTATTTGTATAGTAATTCACCTTCTGTGCTTGACCACAGGTTATGCTCTTCATACACAGATTAACATGCATGTGATTTAGAAGCACTGCTTCAATGCTGAGTGTTAAATGGAGAAATTGGAATTATTGTGTCTAATCAGAGTGGACACACTTCACTGAGCACAATGAACATTCCGTTGATTAATTGTACATGGTAAGGGCCCAGCCTAATACAATGCTATGCAATAGAGCTTTCTACAATAAGGTAAATATTTTCCTTATCGTTCAGTTTGGTAGTCAAGAACCACATGTTGTTTTTGAGTATTTGAAATGTGGCTAGTGGAAAAGAATAATTGGCTTTCAAATTTTATTTAATTTTAATTAACATACAGTTCAGTTTTAATAACCACATGTGAATAATAGCTGCCATATCAAACAGGGCATCTCTAGAGTAAGGCCAGGCCCTAGAATTAAATTCAAAACTGGAATAGACCTACCCAATAAATTATAAAATTTAAGTCTGACAGACCCAAAAGAATCCAACAGTAACTGTCTGCCAAAAGAAAAGTATATACTCTAAGTGAAAACAACATAATTTAGGTAATTTCTGATATATTTTCCAAAATGCCTAATTTATACAGATGTGAAACGGCAATATGACCTACAGTTAGAGAAAATGTAGTTAAAAGAAGCAAACCTTCACTACCACATTATCATATTGACAATGATAATTTTCAGAAATGTGCTTTTAAGGTAGTCATTTTAAGTTTCTCTAAGGATTTAAAGAAAAGATGATCATAATGAGTGAACTGATGGGGAAATCAGTAAGGAAAACTAAAACTCTAGAAAGGGGCATAGTAGAACTTGCAAAAGCACAAATGCAGTATGCATAAGTGGAAAATTTACTAGTAAGCCTAACAGTGTGTAAGGCTATAAAATAAAGTTAGTGAACTTGAAGACAAGTCGGTAAAAATTATCAAAATTTGCAAAAGAGAGAAAGAAAATGTAAATGGGAAAAAAGAACACATCGGTGACTTATGGGACAATATCAATTTGATCAACAACTGGACTCCCTGGAAATAGAGTTGAAGAAGAAAGAGAAAGGGGTCAGAATAAATGGAAAATACAATGGCCGAAAGCTCAAATTTGGCTAATATAAACTTATAGATCAAGAACCTCAACAAAACCAGGAAAAATCAGTGCAAGAAATCCCGCCCACCCCAGAGTCAAATTAATGAAAACCAAATAAAAGAGAAAATCTTGAAAGCAAACAAAAAGATTAGGAGAGATAAAATACAGGGAACATTTCTGTAAATGGTGACTGACTTCTTATTATAAATAACGGAAGTGAGAAGACAAAGGAGTAGAAAGAACAAAAGCTTCTAACAACTCACAGTTTATGTGTGTGTGTGTGAGACAGAGAGAGAGAGAATATCTTTACAAAATGAAGATGTAATAAAGAAATTTTCAGATAAAGGAAAGCTGAGCAAATTGAATTCCAGTGCCCTATATAATACAATGCTAAAGTGAGTTCTTCAAACTAAAGAAAAATGGCATCACATAGAAAGTTTAATCTGTAAGAATAAAGAACCCTGAAAGTGAGAAATTGTTCGGCTCCTATAAGAGCTCTTTTTCTTCTCTAAATTTTTTAGAAATACTACAGATTGTTTAAAGTAAAATTGGTATAAAATATATGAAAACAAAAGCTAAGTAAAATGGAATTTTACTATTGGAGCGTTCTTGTATTTGATTTTTACATTTTAAATGAAGCAGTAAAAAATTAAGACTTGATGATGTATAATTATAATTTAAATATATAATACATTCAGGGTGCATAATTTAATTCCTGGAACAGACACACAAACAAAATGCCATAACTGAAAAGGCAGTATACAATATAAGAGTTGAGTTAAAATAGAATACTATAAGTATATTTAGTTAATCCTAAAGAAAGTAGAGCAGAAGAAAGGTACAACAGAAGATGGGACAGTTATTAACAACGTTAGCCGTAAACCTAACCATATAAATTATTTCATTAATGAAAATGAACTAAATACTCAAAGTTAGAAACTGTGACATATTAAAGATAGCAAAATGTCAGGACTCACTTATATACTCTCTGTACAAAACATTTGAAACAATAAGACACATAAATTGAAAGTAAAAGAACAAAAAATAAAATATGTAAGTCTAGAAACTTTAGAAAGGTGCTATAACTAGTTGGATATAGTGGCACAAGCCTGTAATCCCAGCTACTTGGTAGACTGAGAGAGGAGACCACAAGTTTGAGGTTAGTCTGGGCAACTTAGGAAGACCCTACCTCAAAAGTTAAAAGAAAAATTAAAAGGTTGGGATATAGTTCAGTGTAAAATACCCTTGGTTTCAATCTTCAGTACTACACACACACAAAAGGTGCTATGACTATATTGATATCATACAACTTAAAAGCAAGGAGCATTACCAAGATAAATATATAAAGAACTTTAAAAACAACACCAAAAAAAAAAAAAAACACCCACAAATAACCTATTCAATAAATGGGCAAATGAACTAGACAGACCCTTCTCAAAATATAAATGACCAACAATTACATGAAAAAATGTTCAATATTTCTAGCCATTAGAGAAATGAAAATCAAAACTACAGTGAGATTTCATCAAGAATACAAATAACAATAAATGCTGGGGAAGATTCAGGGGGAAATGAACTCTTATACAATGTTAGTGAGAATATAAATTAATATAGCCACTGTGGAAATCAGTATGGAGGGTCCTCAAAAGACAAGGAATGGAACCACCATATGATCCAACTATCCCACTCCTCAGTGTCTATCCTAAAAAAACTAAAATCACCATACTTTAGAGATACGTGCATACCCATGTAATTTATAAGCAGCACAATTCACAATAGACAAGTTATGGAACTAACCTGTGTTCAAAAGCAGTTGAATAGATAAAGAAAATGAGTCATATATGCACAAGCGAGTGTTATTCAGCCATAAAGAATGACCAAATGATACACTTGCAGGAAAATGAAGAAGTATCATGTTAAATGAAATAAGCTAGATTCAGAAAGTCAAGGATCAAATGTTTTCTTTCATATGTAGAAGCTAGAGAGAAAAAAGGAAAAAAATAAAGTATCTAATGAATATAGAAAAGAGAACACTAGGGTAAAGCAAGGGGACATGGGGAGGAAGGAGAGGGTGAGGGGAGGAACTCAGAAATGAAATATCTCAAAGTATGTTATGTATGAATATGCCACAATGAAACCCACTATTATGTATAATAATGTGCACCAATTTAAAAGAAATAACATTTCTTGTGATGAAGATTTGTTTGCAGTTCAACCATTCTTTTAGCTTCATTTCCCATTCATTATTTAACTTAAATAAAATTAAATTTAATGTTTTATTTTTTAAAATAGAGGGGCACTGCATTGAAAACACATTAGCAATCCTGAATATATATTTAATATATATTTATATGATTTTATTATATTTATATAATATATAATGTTTATATATCAAAATATTTTATAATATGTATAAAATTATATTTTATAATATAAAATATTTTGTTTTATAATATTGCATATAAAATATATATTTTATGACATATATTTCTCCAAAATAGAAACTGACAGAAGTAAAGGAAGAATATACTATTGAACAATCATAGTTGGAGAGATTAACACTGTTCTCTCTACAATTGATAGATTTAGACAAAATTTATTTAAAAAGACTTAACTCTTCTTTTTTTCTTTTTTGAGAGTGTGTGTGTTTTACTGGGGACTGAACTTGGGGCCTTGTTGGGCAAGTGATGTACTACTGAGCTGTATCCCTGCCCTTTTTATTTTTTAAGACAGGTCCTTGGTTAATTGCTCAGACTTGTCTCCAACTTGTGCTACTCCTTTCTTAGCTTCCCACATAGCCAGGATTATAGGTGAGCATGACTGTGCCCCACTAAGGCTTAATTTTTAGTCACCTCGACCTAATTAAAATTTATCAAACAACCAACGGCTGTAGAATATACTTTCTTATCCTATTTACATGGAACAATCAGAAAGATAGTCTTTATTCTGGACTTTATAATAGCTCACAATAAACTTGAAAATGCTGAAATATTAGGGAGAATATTTTCTATCCCAAAGGATCTAAATGAGAAATTAATAAGATTAAGATATTTAGGATATCCATAAATATTTGAAAATAAAACATTTCCCTTTAAAATACTCTGGGAATCAATATAAGTAGGAAAAGAAAAGATAATGAATAAAACCTTCATGTTAATGCATTTGGTACCTCAGATGAAATGGCCAGATTTCCTAAAAAACACTAGTTACCCAACCTATATATTTTCTGTTTCTTGTAAACTTTGATAAATTATGTTTTTTAAAGAGTTCATGTTTTGTCCAGGTTATAAGACTTTTGAAATTTAAAAAATAACTTGACAATCCAATTTTATGTTTTATGAAAATAAAAAAAGTATATTCAAACAATCTTGAAAAAATGAAATTGGAAGGTTTATGCTGTCTGATTTTAAGATTCTAATACTATAAAAATTAGGATTGTTGCTTATGTATACACAACTCATTAGAAGAATGTAGTAAGTAAAAATAGCTTCACTATTTATAGTCGCTAATTTATAGTCAAATTAATTTTTTTTACATTTTTAACAACTTGATTATAATTCACATTCCATTCACATATTTTAATGTACATAATTCCATGGTTTTTAGTGTAATCACAACCTTATACAGTTACCACTACAATTTTAGAGAATTTTTATCAATTCATGAAGAAACGCTATACCCTTTGACATTTTCTCCCCCTTTATTCTTCTCAAATACCCCTCCAACAGCCTTAGACAACCACTAATATGTCTCCATAGATTTGCCTATTCTGGGTTTTATATAAATGGAATCCTACAATATGTGGTCTTTTGCGACTGGCTTCTTTTGCTTCATATAAAATGTTCAAAATTTATTCATTTGATGGTTCATATTAATACTTTAATAGCTGTATTAGTGCTTTTATAATTACTGGTTAATAATTTATGAACATACCTCATTTTGTTTATTCATTTATAAGTTAATGGATATTTGAGTAGTTTTCACTTGTTGACTATAATGAATAATGTTCCTAAGAACATTCATGTATACATTTTTGTTGGAACATGTTTTCATTCTTCTCGGGTTTACACTGGCAGTGGAATTGCTGGACTGGTACAGTATCTCTATATTTAACATTTCAGTAAACTACCCAACTATTTCTTAAAGTACTACACCATTGTACATTTCCAGCAACAATGTGTGAGAGGTACAATTTCTCTATATTCTTCCCAGCACCTGTTACTGTTACTTTACAGCCATTAGTATTCTATCATGGCTTTAGTTTTTCATATTTTAAAAATTGTTTTTAAAATTGGTAACAAAATTTGCCAGCTTAACTAATTTGAAGTGTGTAGTTCAATAGTGTTAAGTACATGTACATTGTTGTGCAGTCATCAATAGTATCCGTCTTCAAAGTCATTTTCATGTTGTCAAACTAAAACTCTGTAGCCACTTAACAGTAACTCTTCATTCCTTCCTTCCTTCCCCAGTCCTTCACAACCACAATCTTACTTTATGTTTGTATGCATTTGACTAATCTGGGTACCTCATATAAGTGAAATCATACTGTATTTTCCTTTTTGTGACTGACATTTGATTTAACATAATGTCCTTCATATAAATTCATATTTTAACATATATCAGAATTTCCTTTCTTTTAAAGACTGGAGAGATAAAAGGAAAATGGAGGGGAGATACAACCAAAATACATTACGTGCACATGTGAAATTGTCACAGTGAATCTCATTGTTTTATAATTCATTATAATTTCAATTCTATAAGCACTGTAGGAATTAGTAAAGTAGTTCACATTAGAGTGGGTGGGAGTTAGTGTGAAAAAACAAGAGCTGCATTTTTAGAAATAGTTTTCTGAAATTTTTATTACCCTGAAGTGCAACCTGAAAACTTCATTTAAAATACACACACACACACACACACACACACACACACAGGCACACACATTCACATTTTTCTTTTTAATTTCCCTGGTTGCTTTTATTGGCAGTCAGCACTGGGAACTACTAGAATAGAAGAGAATTTGGAAGGGCTTGAAACTGGGAGATGTGACCCTTACCAGTGATGAAAAACTTAGGGGCTGAACCAAAGATATGATGTTGGGAGTAGAGGAATAAGCATGCTGAAGGAATGGGATGCAGACTTATTTTAGGTTAAAGATAGGGAACTCAAGGTGATTTTCAGGTTTAACAGGGATGTTTGGGAAATGCCATTCATAAACAGGCAATATAGTAAAGCAACAAGTACATGTTTAATAGATCCTGTTTCAGGTACTTTGTTGGCTGTTATTAGTAAATAAACACATTGATATCTATTGTCTGTACAAAGAAGAATAGGTATAGTTGATGTCAGCATGTGAAAGATGTCAGTTTTCTTCAATGAGTATGTGTGTTTGTATAATCATGCATATTATATATATTGCAATATTATCTTGCAAGTACAAATGTATATACATGTATACACATATACATATATGTAGCTTTTATAAGAACTTTGTTTAAAAGAAAGCACTTTCAACAATAATAAAAGAATAGCGGTTTTCAAGATGGCGGAGTAGAGGGCGGCTGCATTTCATGTTGCTCCAGGACTCAAGATTCAAAAGAGGAGATAGTTAGTGACTTGGGACCAATTCAAAGCCGCCGGGTGAGTTTCTTCCATTGGGGAGGCGACCCGGATGGGGCGGTAGCCCCTGAACGCAGAGAACTTTGTGAAGTAGAGTGGCTCGGCGAGACGCCCCTCCCCCCGCTGGAGCGGTAAACACGGACAGCGAAGCAGAGGGAAAAACGGAGCGAAAAAATGGTGGAGCGAAGGTTCCAGGACTGCGGGCAGCTTCTCTAAGGAGGGACAACCTAAGGAGACTCGTCTGTGAAGGGTCAGGCTCCCAGGCCCAGGAGGTAGGTCCGGACCCCTGGGAACGTTGCCTGGGAAGGCTGCCTTACCCAGGCGGCAAGACACCCCTCCCCCCGCTGGAGCAGTGAACTCGGAAAGCGGGGAACTTTGCAGAGGAGGCCGCGCAGCACACCGCTTGGTTTTGGAGCAATCTGCCGGGGCTCCGGCAGCTGCCAGAGAAAGAGTTGGGCGGCGAGCTATTTGGACTCAGCAACCGCCTGAACAATGGGGAGGGGGCTGTCCTGAGGAGGTGGAGGTGCGCAGTGAGTTGCTTGGTCTCCAAGCGCCCACACAGAACACCGGGTGGCTGCCTGGAGGAAGAGACAAGTGGCGGGTCACTGGGGCTTGGAGCATATGTACGAGGCTCCAAGTGACTGCCCAGAGGACGGGTCGCATAGCCAGGCGATTAGGTGCATAGCACGGTCCGGTCCGGGGACCTAGGCACCTTTTCTTGAAAGAACTACACAGAGACAAGCTGAGGGGCGGAGCGAAGGTTCCAGGACTGCAGGCAGCTTCTCTGAGGAGGGGCTACCTAAAGAGACTCGTCTGCGAAGGGCAGGGCTCCCAGGACCAGGAGGTAGGTCCAGGCCCCTGGGAATGTTGCCTGGGAAGGCTGCCCTGCCCAGGCGGTAGTTGTGGACTGAGGGGAACCTCTAGGAGGGGAACTGACCAGCGAGACCTCCCCACCGGGTGAATCTTCCCCGCCGGGTGAGGTTTTCCCACAAGGATGGTAAAACCAGAGACACAGGCCCAAACAGGCCTTGCCTCAGCCCGCAGTCTAGTTCCGCTTTGGATGACCATTGGTCAACAAGTAGAGGCACCTCTGCCCACTAGCAGGGAATATACCCCACCTAAAGACCACCACCCCTAAAGAGGCAGCTTCCTAGGGGAACACCGCAGTATCAACTTCCTCTAAGACTTCAGGCTACTGAAGGATGAGAGGGGATACACTAGCAATCTTCAGGGACATTATAAGTCAATAGAGGAAATCTGCAACATCTCTGCAGTCGAATGATACCTGAATGACATGAGAAAACAAGGGAAGAAAATGCCTCAAACAAATCTGGATGTTACATCAATAAAATCCAATGACAGCATGGCAGAAGAAATGTCAGAAAGGGAGTTCAGAATGTACATAATTTACATGATAAGGGAAGCAAACGATGAAATGAAAAAGCAAATGCAGGCATTGAATGAACGCACCAATTGACAGTTAAAAGAGCAAATATAGGAAGCAAAAGACCATTTCAATAAAGAGAGATATTGAAAAAAAACCAAACAGAAATCCTTGAAATGAAGGAAACAATAAACCAAATTAAGAACCCCATAGAAAGCACAACCAATAGGATAGAACACCTGGAAGACAGAACCTCAGATATTGAAGACAAAATATTTAACCTCGAAAACAAAGTTGAACAAACAGAGAAGATGGTAAGAAATCATGAACAGAATCTCCAAGAACTATGGGACATCATGAAAAGGCCAGATTTGAGAATTATTGGGATTGAGGAAGGCTTAGAGAAACAAACCAAAGGAATGAACAACCTATTCAATGAGATAATTTCAGAAAATTTCCCAAATCTGAAGAATGAAATGGAAAATCAAGTTCAAGAGGCTTATAGGACTCCAAATACACAAAATTACAACAGACCCACACCAAGGCACATTATAATGAAAATACCTAACATTCAAAATAAAGACAGAATTTTAAAGGCTGTGAGAGAAAAGAACCAAATTACATTCAGGGAGAAACCAACACGGATATCAGCAGATTTTTCAATCCAGAACTTAAAAGCTAGAAGGGCCTGGAATAACATTTTTCAAGCCCTAAAAGAAAATGGATGCCAACCAAGAATCTTATACCCAGCAAAACTTACCTTCAGATTTGACGACGAAATAAAATCCTTCCATGATAAACAAAAGCTAAAAGAATATACAAAAAGAAAGCCAGCATTACAGAACATTCTCAGCAAAATATTCCATGAAGAAGAGATAAAAAACAAAGAAGCAAATCAGCAAAGGGAGGAGATATCCTAAAGGAACTCTCAAATAAAGAGGAACCAAGTCGTGTCAAAAATAAACAAATAAATGAATAAAATGAGTCAAATGACCAGGAATACAAATCATATCTCAGTAATAACCCTGAATATTAATGGCCTGAATTCATCCATCAAAAGACATAGACTGGCAGATTGGATAAAAAAGAAAGATCCAACAATATGTTGCCTGCAAGAGACTCATCTCTTAGAAAGAGATATCCAAAGACTAAAGGTGAAAGGATGGGAAAAAACTTACCATGTACATGGACCCAGCAAAAAAGCTGGGGTATCCATCCTCATTTCAGATAAAGTGGACTTCAAGCCAAAGTTAATCAGAAGGGATAAAGAAGGACACTTCATACTGCTTAAGGGAACCATAAATCAGCAAGACATAACAATCATAAATATCTATGCCCCAAACAGTGGCTCATCCATGTATGTCAAACAAATCCTTCTCAATCTCAAAAACCAAATAGACCACAATACAATAATATTAGGTGATTTTAACATGCCTCTCTCACCAATGGACAGATCTTCCAAACAAAAATTGAACAAAGAAACTATAGATCTCAATAACACAATCAATAATTTAGACTTAACAGACATTTATAGAATATACCATCCAATGAAGAGTGAATACACTTTCTTCTCAGCAGCACATGGATCCTTCTCTAAAATAGACCATATATTATGCCACAAAGCTAATGTTAGCAAATACAAGAAGATAGAGACACTTCCTTGTATTTTATCAGATCATAATGGATTGAAACTAGAAATAAATGAAAGAGTAAAAAACAGAAATTACTCCAACACCTGGAGATTAAACAATATGCTATTATATGATGAATGGATAACAGAAGATATTAGGAAGGAAATTTAAAAATTCTTAGAGGTAAATGAGAACAAAGAAACATCATATCAAAATCTCTGGGACACTATGAAAGTAGTACTTAGAGGAAAATTTATTTCATGGAGCGCATTCAATAAAAGAAGCAAAACTCAACAAATAAACAACCTAACACTACAGCTCAAAGCCCTAGAAAAAGAACAGACCAACACTAAAAGTAGTAGAAGACAGGAAATAGTTAAACTCAGAGCTGAAATCAACGAAATTTAAACAAAAGAAACAATACAGAAAATTGACAAAATAAATAGTTGGTTCTTCGAAAAAATAAACAAAATTGATAAAACTTTAGCCACACTAACAAAGAGAAGACGAGAGAAAACCCAAATCACCAAAATTCGGAATGAACAAGGAAATATCACAACAGACAAGATTGAAATACAAAACATTAATTAGAAGCTATTTTGAAAATCTATACTCCAACAAAATAGAAAATTTCGAAGATACCAACAAGTTTCTAGAGACCTATGAATTGCCTAAACTGAACGAGGAGGACATACACAATTTAAATAGACCAATTTCAAGTAATGAAATAGAAGAAGTCATCAAAAGCCTACCAACAAAGAAAAGTCCAGGACCTGATGGTTTCTCAGCCGAGTTCTACAAAACCTTTAAAGAAGAGCTCATTCCAATACTTTTCAAAGTATTCCATGAAATAGAAGAGGAGGGAACCCTCCCAAACTCATTCTACGAAGTATCACCCTGATACCTAAACCAGACAGAGACACATGGAGGAAAGAAAATTTCAGACTAATATCCTTAATGAACATAGACGCAAAAATTCTCAACAAAATTTTAGCAAATCACATACAAAAACATATTAAAAAGATAGTGATCAAGTGGGTTTCATCCCAGGGATGCAAGGTTGGTTCAACATCAGGAAATCAATAAATGTAATTCACCATATCAATAGACTTAAAGTCAAGAATCACATGATTATTTCAATAGATGCAGAAAAAGCATTTGATAAAATACAGCACCCCTTCATGCTCAAAACACTAGAAAAAATAGGGATAGTGGAAACGTTCCTTAACATTGTAAAGGCCATCTATGCTAAGCCCATGGCTAATATCATTCTTAATGGTGAAAAACTGAAAGCATTCCCTTTAAAATCTGGAACAAGGCAGGGATGCCCTCTCTCACCACTCCTATTCAATATCGTCCTTGAAACTCTAGCCAGAGCAATTAGACAGACCAAAGAAATTAAAGGGCTTCTTCTTTTTCTTCTTTCCTTTTCCCCGAGCAGACGTGAATCGTCCACATAAAATAAAAGTTCCTCATGTGAGATCTGTGTCTGTGGAGCATTTCTCTGGGAGTTATCCGAACCATAACTGCCCCTAACATCTGGTGCCATGACTCGGATATGGGATTTTTCCGCTGATTAAGCAGGCAGAATCCCATCTGATAGCCCCGTCACCCACGGATACAGTCTCACCTTCCATTTACCTGGATGCCCAGTTTTCTACATACAACACCGGACTCCAAAATTGAAGCCTCACCAGATCCCTTTTACAGCCTGCTCTCCTCCAAGTGGACTTCTACAATGAACCCCTCAATTGACCCAATTTCTAAAAAGGAACCTCCAAACTGCTTGCCCCATGCTGTCCACTTCCAGCTCGAAGAAGTCTGATCGGTCATCACCCCTTTTCCCTACAGCAGTGAAGGAATTCCTAGTATTAGAAGGGTAAATGAAGCCAGAATTGGGAACAGGCAGTTAGTGTAGAAATAGGAGGTCAGTCAAAACAAGAAAATGAAGTCCATGAAAATCATCTGCCTTTGGAAGCCTAGAAGGAGAATGAACTTTTTACATCTCACCTGCAAAACCAACCCCAGTCACCTAGGCAGGAAAGAGAGAGAAGGCTTCTAAAAGAACTGAAGAGCAAGATTTTTTTATTTTTTTTAAAAAAAGAAATGGGGGAATGTAAGGAATCCGGCCTCCCAACCACCTGTCAATCTGCGTTCCGCCCGCCTCTCCTGTTACAGGAATTTCCGGCTTATGTTGCCGTAATCTTCCTGCCTCCCACATTACGTTCTAATATGTCATTGGTCCATCAGTCAGTCTGTAATAATTCTCCTCCACAATTGGTTCCTCCCAGCCTGCGAAATTCCAATATCTGAGGAGAAACCATGCGCCATGTTCTTCTTTTTCTTCTTTCCTTTTCCCTGAGCAGACGTGAATCGTCCACATAAAATAAAAGTTCCTCATGTGAAAAAAAAAAAAAAAGAAATTAAAGGGATACGAATTGGAAAAGAAGAACTCAAACTATCCCTATTTGCTGATGATATGATTGTATACTTAGAGGAACCAGGAAATTCCACCAGAAAACTCTTAGAACTCATAAATGAATTTAGTAAAATAGCGGGATATAAGATCAATGCTCATAAATCTAATGCATTTTTATACATAAGTGATGAATCTTCAGAAAGAGAAGTTAGGAAAACTACCCCATTCACAATAGCCTCGAAAAAAATAAAATACTTGGGAATCAGTCTCACAAAAGAGGTGCAAGACCTCTACAGTGAGAACTACAGAACACTAAAGAAAGAAATTAAAGAACACCTTAGAAGATGGAAAGATCTCCCATGTTCCTGGATAGGCAGAATTAATATTGTCAAAATGGCCATACTACCAAAGTGCTATACAGATTCAATGCAATTCCAATTAAAATCCCAACAATGTACCTTACAGAAGTAGAACAAGCAATCATGAAATTCATCTGGAAGAATAAAAAACCCAGAATTGCTAAAGCAATCCTTCGCAGGAAAAATGAAACAGGGGGTATTGCAATACCAGAACTTCAACTGTACTACAAAGCAATAGTAACAAAAACGGCATGGTATTGGTACCAAAATAGACAGGTAGATCAATGGTACAGAATAGAGGACACGGAGACAAACCCAAATAAATATAATTTTCTCATACTAGACAAAGGGTCCAAAAATATGCAATGGAGAAAAGATAGCCTCTTCAACAAATGATGCTGGGAAAATTGGAAATCCATATGCAACAAAATGAAACTAAACCCATATCTCTCACTGTGCACAAAACTAAACTCAAAATGGATTAAGGACCTCGGAATCAGACCAGAGACCCTGCATCTTATAGAAGAAACAGTAGGTCCAGATCTTCAACATGTCGGCTTAGGACCAGACTTTCTCAACAGGACTCCCATAGCACAAGAAATAAAAGCAAGTATCAACAACTGGGATAGATTCAAACTAAAAAGCTTTCTCTCAGCAAAGGAAACTATCAGCAATGCGAAGAAAGAGCCTACAGAGTGGGAGAAAATCTTTGCCAATCATACTTCAGATAGAGCACTAATCTCCAGAATCTATAAAGAACTCAAAAAACTCAACACCAAGACTACAAATAACCCAATTGACAAATGGTCTAAGGAAATGAACAGACACTTCACAGAAGAAGACCTACAAGCAATCAACAAACATAAGGAAAAATGTTCAACATCTCTAGTAATAAGAGAAATGCAAATCAAAACCACCCTAAGATTCCATCTCACCCCAATCAGAATGGCGATTATCAAGAATACAAGCAACAACAGGTGTTAGCGAGGATGTGGGGAAAAAGGTACACTCATACATTGCTGGTGTGGTTGCAAATTAGTGCAGCCACTCTGGAAGGTAGTATGGAGATTCCTTAGAAAACTTGAAATGGAACTACCATTTGACCCAGCTATCCCACTCCTTGGCCTATACCCAAAGGACTTAAAATCAGCATACTACAGAGATGCAGCCACATCAATGTTCATTGCTGCTCAATTCACCGTAGCCAGATTGTGGAACCAACCTAGATGCCCTTCAGTTGATGAATGGATAAAGAAACTGTGGCATATATATATAATGGAATATTACTCAGCCATAAAGAATGATAAAATTATGGCATTTGCAGGCAAATGGACGAAATTGGAGAATATCATGCTAAGTGAGATAAGCCAATCTCAAAAAACCAAAGGAAGAATGATCTCGCTGATAAGTGGATGATGATACATAATGGGGCGTGGGAGGGGTTAGTTTTAGGGTTAGAGTGAGGGTTAGGGAGGGGGGCAAGAATGGAGGAAGGAAGGACTGTATAGAGGGAAAAGAGGGATGGGAGGGGTGGGGGGAAGGGGAAAAATAACAGAATGAATCAACCAATATCACCCTATGTAAATTTTTGATTACACAAATGGTATGCCTTTACTCTATGTACAAATAGAGAAACAACATGTATCCCATTTGTTTACAATAAAAAAAGAAAAAAAAAAGAATAGCTATTGTGTTGTTTTATATTCCTAAAAAGGGCATTTTGATTTTTAACCTTAGAATATGAAATTAAAAGGTAAGAAACATTTACTTAGATGGATTTCATTAATTTAGCATAAACTTTTTGAGTATGAGTGAACTGAGTTAAAAGGCATTATAATTCTATGTGCTAAGTATTCTCTATGTTGTGTATTTATTTCCTTGAAACAGATGTATATGCTACTTGAAAAATTATATATTACTGCCCAAATTTCTAGTTTTAAAATACCACCATTAACTTTTACTGCATTTCTAGCCATTGTCATTCCTTTTGTTTTTGCACATACCTGTATACACTACAAATTTTCTTGATGAACTGAATTATAAGACTTCAGTTTTAATTTTGCATGTTAATTTATGAGTTTTGAGAATTATTTATTACCCTTTGCTTCCATTTATTATCCAGAATGGAATAATAATATCTAATTCAGATTTCATAGGAAAATTAACTGATTAAATACAAGTAAAATGCTTGAAACAGGGACTGACAAGTACTAATAATACTCATTAGGAGTTTATTGACTATCATTAATAATGCATTTTGTTTTATTTTGGAAATAGATGCAAATCACATTTTTTCAAATAAATAATTTTTGTAAATATAGCTAGCATAATCAATTTAAATAGTATTAAAATATTTTAATAGCGTAGCATACTAAATAAATAATTTTATACACCTTATCTTTAATGATTTTCCTCTCTACCAATTCTTTTACTTTACAATTTAAGATGTTTCTTTAACATTTCCTAAATAATTTAATACCTTAAAATATAAATATAAAAATCATTATCAAATCCCTAGCTATCTATTTTTATATGATACTTTAGAAATGTTTATACATAGTTTGCAATATGTTTAATTATAAATATATATATGTATGTACATATACTTAAGTATAGATAGATAGATGTGCAGAAGGACATAGAAACATATTCTTACCTGGCATATTGCCTGATTAGAACTGGTACATTGCCTACTGGATGCTCAATGAATATTTATTGAATAATTTAGTTCAGTTATATGTAATATATATGTACATACATACATACATAAAATCTGCATATGTGGTATCAAGAGATTTACATAGCTTTTCTTCAGTTAATCTTTTGTTTTTTCTAAACTTTTTAAAAATTATTTATTTTTAAATTTTTTATAGAGACTGCATTTTGATTCATTGTACACAAATGGGGTACATCTTTTCATTTCTGTGGTTGTACACGATATAGATTCATACCATTCGTGTAATCATACATGTACATAGGGTAATGATGTCTGTCTCATTCCACCATTTTTCATACCCCCCTCCCTCTCATTTCCTTCCACATAATCTAAAGTTCCCCCATTCTTCTTTCACTCCCCACACCCCCACCCCCATTATTATCCACTTATCAGGGAACACATTCTGCCTTTGGTTTTTTGGGATTGGCTTATTTCACTTAGCATGATATTCTCCAATCCCATCCATTTATTTGCAAATGCCATAATATTATTATTCTTTATGGCTGAATAATATTCCATTGTGTATATATACCACAATTTCTTTATCCATTCATCTGTTGAAGGGAATCTAGGTTGGTTCCACAATCTAACTATTGTGAACTGAGCTGCTATAAACATTGATGTGACTATGTTACTGTAGTATGCTGATTTTAAGTCCTTTGGGTATAAACCAAGGATTGGGCTAACTGGGTTAAGAGGTAGGCCCATTCCAGGTTTTCTGAGGAATCTCCACACTGCTTTCCAGAGTGGCTGCACCAATGTGCAACTCCACCAGCAACGTACAAATGTGCTTTTTTTCCCCACATCCATGCCAACATCTATTATTGTTTGTGTTCTTGATAATAGCCATTCTAATTGGAGTGAGATGAAATCTTAAAGTTTTTTCAATTTGCATTTCTCTAATTACTAGAGATGTTGAACACTTTTTCATGTATTTATTGATAGCTTGTATGTCTTCTTTTGTAAAGTCTCTGTCCAGTTCCTTGGCCCATTTATAGATTGGGTTCTTTGTATTTTTTGTGTAACGTTTTGTAAGTTCTTTATAAATTTTGGAGATAAGTGCTTTATCTGAAGTGTGTGTGGTAAAGATTTTCTCCTGCTCTGTAGGCTCCCTCTTCACATTCTTGATTGTATCCTTTTCTGAGAAAAAGCTTTTTAGTTTGAGTCCATCCCATTTATTGATTCGTGCTTTGATTTCTTGTGCTTTGGGAGTCTTGTTGAGGAAGCCTGATCCTAAGCCAACATGATGAAGATTTGGACCTACTTTGTCTTCTATTAGGTGCAGGGTCACCCTGCACAAAACTCAACTCAAAATGGCTCAAGGACATAGGAATTAGACCAGAGATCCTGCACCTAAACTTCTTGCCATTATGTATATATTCATCTAATCCAACTTGGTGATATTTTGCCAGGGTTATCTTTTCAAATTTAAAAACCATTTTAAGTTATTTTAATGTTAGGAAAAGCATTGGAATTGTTATTTTAAAATACAAAATGAAGTTATTTGAAATGATTCTTTTAATCATAAAAGGAATAAAAACACATTTATACAATCCTAAGTGCTTCCAAACATCTGCAGTTCAAAGTACATAATTCATGTTGACACCAAAGTTTACTATCTGTTTTGACTGGAAGAGTCTGATATTATTTTTGTCTGCAAAGGAAAGAGTTGTATCACATCCAAGTGGGAAGATGTTTGATTATAATGTGAACAAGATGATATATGACCAAAAGCAGGTTGTACAGAAGGAGAAACAGCAGCTGTTAAAAACTTTGCAACTATCCTGAACTTTTGGTTAAGAACTAAAGGCATGTTTATCTTTTAGAAGGTAAAGAAAGCGTAAAGTAAGACAAAATCATAATGATGTGTTATCTGCTCGATACAATTCTTCATAATTCTCAATGATCAATGACAGGAAATTATAGATCTTCTAGTAAATACTAGACAAATTCATTTTGTAAAATGTCATCATGACTTTTGTTGTTTGGTTCGTTTGCATTGTAGAGTTTGCAGTGGTAAATTTTAATTTTTTTTATTCTTACCAGTGTGCTTAGAGTGTTAGTATCATGAATCCCTGTGGTATTTTCATCCTGTTACAATTATTCTTCATTTTAAAATTAATTTTTAAAAGTTTAAGAATAGGAGTATTCTTTTATAAAAGTATAAGAATATTTTCCTTATTATTTTAAAGGAAATCCCATACATAAACCCTTTTTCTCTGTAATTTTCATTGTGTATCTATAAAGTAAGTAAACTCTTGTTTAAAATATAACCACAGTATCATCACACCCATATTATAACAATAATTTAATACCACAAAACATTGTTTAATTTTCAAATTTCAGTGGTTTCATGAATATCATAACTTTACCTCTTTGTTATAAAGCTGTATCTAAAAAAAAAATCACACATTGCAATTGTCTTTTAAAGGTCTTAATTTATAGTGGATTCCCCTTAAGCTTTCTGTTTTCTTCAGTTTCCCAGTTTTTTCCCTGAGTTTCTGTAGTTTCATTCTGTAGTATCTTTTCTCTTCTTTGCATATGACAATTTGGGCTAAAGACTTGATCATGTTTTGGTTCATTTTTATTAGCACATTATAGGTGGGGTTTTTTTCTTTCATCTGGAAGCACATAATGGATTGGCTTTATTGTTAATCAATCAAGTGCCTAGACCTGTTTATATCTTAATGATTTCAAAATTGTTATAGCCCAACATTTCCATTTTCTTTGTTAGCTAGAGTGGTTCTATGAGAGTTATTTATATTGATCTCTATATTGGTACTCCACCAAGAATACACAGATACCCTTCTTTTTGATTACAGTGGTAAAGTTTATATAAGAAAGCATACATAAGTGCTTTGTTTATTAGTTATTTATAGTAGTGACAGTTTAAGATGTTTTATTCTCATTATGAACTCAATAATGTAACCATAGTTAATGTTCAGTGCAGTGTAATTACTATCTTAATTGATACTCATATTGTCTTCTCTTTAGCCAGTGCAGAACTTTTTCAAGTTGCCTCCTGAGTTTTTTCTGGGTTTGATAATTTGATGCTGTCTGCTGTGACTGAAGATTTCTAAATCAGCATGCACATTCTAGGTCAAGGTCTGGATTCAGCTATATATCAATAGAGCCCTTTGTTTTTAGCAGGAATTGGTGTGTGGATATCCTAAGTCCACGTACCAGGTGTCCTCATTGCTACTGAGTTTTCTCTTGTTTCTATCCTTTTTAAATGGTCTGAACTAGAAAATACACATAGTACACATTTTTTAAAGAAAAAACTTTTGTCTCTATGTTGGTACTTTAAACTCTGAACTAAAGAGTTTTTACTTAATGTATCTTAAATCTGTATCTTTTTTCTTCCTATGGTGAGAATCCCAGTTGTCAAGAACATTGCAATGCCATTTCAATTTGAGAACTTAAAAATTTTGGTATGAAAGATATAAGAATTCATATGTGCAAATTAGTGCAACCACTCTGGAAAGCAGTGTGGAGATTCCTCAGAAAGCTTGGAATGGAAACACCATTTTACCCAGCTATCCCACTCCTTGGCCTATACCCAAAGGACTTAAAATCAGCATACTACAGAGATACAGCCACATCAATGTTCATTGCTGCTCAATTCACCATAGCCAGATTGTGGAACCAACCTAGATGTCCTTCAGTTGATGAATGGATAAAGAAACTGTGGCATATTTATACAATGGAATATTACTCCGCAATGAAGAATGATAAAATTATGGCATTTGTAGGCAAATGGTCGAAATTGGAGAATATCATGCTAAGTGAGATAAGCCAATCTCAAAAAACTAAAGGACGAATGATCTCGCTGATAAGCGGATGAGGACATATAATGGGGGGTGGGAGGGGCTAGCATTAGGTTTAGGGTTAGGTTTAGAGTTAGGCTAAGGAGAGCAGTAAGAATGAAGGAAAGAAGGACTGTGTAGAGGGAAAAGAGGGGTGGGAGGGGTGGGGGGGAGGGGAAAAATATAATAAACATCATTACCCTATGTAAACATAAAAAAAAATAAATAAATAAATAAATAAAAAGAATTCATATGTCCTAATTTGTGCATTAGAACTTTTAAGAAGTTGATATTGGGCAGAATATGCACTGGAAAGATATTTGTCATTTTTAGTTGAGGTAGTTCAAAAGGAAAGTGTTGAAACCCGTAGGAAAATTGTTTAATGTATAAATTTGATTTAGAAACAAATCTTCCTTAACATTTGACTTAACTATTTTTAGCCATTAAGTTAGGGAAAATCTTTAAACACCATTAAGTATAGCCCTTTGGCTCATTTATCACTTTGGGTGGCCCCTAGGCCTTGTCTTCTGTCCCTTTTATGTTGATTGGCCATAGAAACTAAACCCAATAATGCAATATAGATAAATACCCTCAGTGCAAAAACAACTTTATTATACTAATATTATTCTTACCTGTTTGGTCAGTTTTCACATGAAAAAAAACGGCATAAGAGTAACCCCCACCAAGAATACACAGATACCCTTTTTTTCATAAAGAATAAAGAAACAGAAACACTGTGAACGTTAAAAAGTAAGAAGAAACCTAATTAACTATAAGCGTAATTGTTAACTAGGAATATAAGACCAGAATACATCCCAGGTACTAGAACTTGAATTTTATTGACCATAAAAGGACTTAAAATATGACCACTTGAGTCAAGGAATTCCAACTGAGTGGAATTCCTTGCATATAGTCAAACGTAGAAAGACTGCTTCTTCACTGAAAGGGAGTCTGGAAAAGTTCAGAGAGGTAAGAAGACAGCTTGTCTCTGACCAGGACTGTATAGACCTGGAATTGCCTGCCATGAGGAAAATCCACAAACTGAGACTTTAACATATAAACATGCCCACAATAAGTACACTTTTGTTCTTCCAACAGAACAAATACAAAACCAGCCTGGCAATTCTTCCACATACAAGTTAATACCAAAAATTTTATACAGGTAAGATGGACACAGTAAAAATCTACACAGCACATAAGAAAACAGTCCACCACAAAGCATAATTTAATGTAACCATAGTTAATGTTCAGTGCAGTGTAATTACTTACTTATAATTTAAAGTATAAGGTCATCAATATTTGAGGTCTTAGAAAAACATTGCAAGAGTATAAAATGTATATTTAAACAGAAATAATTTAATAGATAAAAAGAGCATCATGAGAAATGATAGGCAGAATTGGAAAAGAATATAAGAAAACATCTACAAATGAAAGCTATAGTAATTAAATTTTTTAAAACAATAGATGTCCAGGCATGGTGGTGCATGCCTATGATCTCAGCAACTCAAGAGGCTGAGACAGGAGGATCACAAAAATTGTTAAAGCAACCATTGAGAAAAGACAGATCAACCTTCAGAGGAATTGCTATTATACCAATAGTGACTTCACATTAGCAGCAATAGATGCCAGCAGTTGAATAGTATCTTCAACGTGCTGAAGAAATAACATATATCATAACTTCTTTCCATTAGTGTAAGAACATTTTCAGGTAGAGACTACCTCACTACAGAGAACTTGTAAAAACTGTATCTCTGAGAAAAATCAGTTGAATCCCAGCTGAAAACTCAGATGATTTGATAGGAGATATCTACTAATTCTTCTGTGAAGAGACTATTTCAAGTCCAACCTTGATAACAAAACTGAAAAGTATACATAGCCTAAGAAGAAAAAAATGTTAGTCATATAGTAACATACCAGCAATCTGAAATAAAATATTTGTAAAACAAGTTAAGGAATTTTTTTTCCATATGCATAGATACACATATACAAATGAATGTAACCAATGTATGTGGTAATCAGAACTTTTCACAGTAATGGAAACATTGTAATACATTAGTAAGTTGGGATAATTCATCTCAACACATTTCTAAAAAAAACCAATAAATTTAAACACATTTGAAGTTTTTCAGAAGAGTAGGACCTTTTAGCAGAAGAAAAAAAATAACATTCCTGATGTGATTAGTATATCTATCAAATTGCCTCTTGCTGATTATATGTTAGAAGCATTTCTTTTAAGGTCAAGAACATTTCTTTTAAGCATTTCATTTAAGATAAGAATGACCACCACTAAAAGACCTATTCTTTTCAAAGTATATTTAGTCTACTTCTTACTAACTTGTTACCAACCTAGTCTTATCACCTCATTTCTCTCCTGAACTGTTCAATAATCTGCCAACTAGACTTCCTAATTCTTGCTTTGGACTTCTTAGAGTCTGTTCTTAACAAAGCAGGAAGAGTGAACATATATTAATGTAAGAGAAATCTTCTAGAAACTCATACTCTTTATAAGGACCTCAAACTCTTCATATCTCATCTAGTGTTCTCCTTACATCGTTCCTGCGACAGGATTATCCCAACTACTACTCAGTGATGCCAGACAAGCTTCTACCTTGGAGTCTTTGCACTTATTATTCCTTCTGTTTCAGTCATTCCTTCCAAAGATATGTAAGATTTACTGCATTATCATCTTAGGGTCTTCATTCACTTATCTTTTTCTTCATTGTATCTTTACTGTTTTAAATTGTGAAGCATTTCCTTACCAACTCTTTTGGTACTTCCTATTCTCTAATCTGGCTATCTCCATAACATTTTCATCTTTATCATACTATATGTTTCATTTATTTGTTTATTATCTGTTTTTCCCAACTAGAAGGTGGGCTCCATGAGAGTAGAAATTTTT